>NW_009201219.1:34715-43388 GCF_000690835.1 Fulmarus glacialis
CGCTGCTTCCAGGCAAGCTCTCTAGGTTGAGGTGGCTGCTGAAAACATAATACAGTCAATAACTCATCCTCATCCTGAGCACTCTGGTGAAGACATTACATGAAGAGCATTCTTAACTTGAAGCTTATGGGTTGACTCTATTGGGACTATTCAGCTGTCTGAACTGGCTGATAGACTGGACCTAGCAAATTCATCTCTTTGTGGTAGGAAACCCAATGCACACTAGACCAGAAGGACCACATGACACACATAAATTAGTTACTAAAAGAGAAAATTCACAATATCAAGATCTTCAGACATAGACCATGAGGTAACCCCAGCATCATGGGCTGAGGGTGGTTAAGAAAGGTAAAACGGCAAAGTCATTTTTGGGGGTAGGGTTAGAGGTTCATGGTTCTCATTCACTGAGATTAGAGATTCACAGACTGAGCAAATCCTGTAACCATGACATTGGACCATGACTACAGGAAAGGACTTCCATGTCAAGCACAACTACTGTTAGAAAGTTACACTGATTTTATCTATTTTTTTCCAGTCAATCCACACTACAACACTTGTTAACCATTTGACTACATGCGACCCCTTACCCCCACCCACCCCCCAAAAAAAGATGTATGAGTTAGTACTGTCTTCTCCTTCTTTCACATCATTTACTCCTTGGGCTACAGAGAGTGTTGTCAGATTTTATTTTATTTTTTAAAAGTGAACAAAAGAACTTTTGGAAATTTATTTGAAAAACAGGCAGATGATCTACCTAAATGATAAAAATAGTTCCTCTGCGTTGTTTAATTTGCCACATGCTCAGGGATCTGTTTCCTGCCTCACAAAACAGGCAATTTTAGAATTAGATTTACTGAGCTTACTAGCAAAGTGGAATGTCTTCAGAAAGCCAGAAAGCAAGAAGTCAACAAGGGAAGCATACTACTCTCTTCTTTATGCAGTGTTAGTATTAGTTGCCAGAACAAGCTGTAAGAACCAGCAAGGCGCTGTTTTCTGAAACTTGTTGCCCATAAAGATGAATTTTGATCTTTAGCAATATTCAGATTCATGCTCAAATCCCAGCTCCATGGCTTATGCCTGTTCCTTGGTCTACTTCCCTTTTGCGGCAGTCTCTCTGTCTGAGAAACAGCCCAGAGAGGTAGCACATTATGACAGAAATAAGCTTTAAGCCCAAAGGAAAAAACGCCATGAGACAGCTGATTGGATCAATATGAGCTTTACTCATCACTTGACATTGGAAGTTCAGCATGAGCACAGAAGTTCAACATGAGCACAAAGAAGTCATGACTACCCAGAAAAGCTATTGTGCTCCGATGGAGTCCTTGACATGTGATTAAGCCAAGCGCTTAGTCTGAAAATTGCTCTCACCTATTCCTTCTGATAATCCAGAGGTATGAGACAACACAGATTTGGAGTGATGGCAAACTGCGAGCACTGCTTTCAGTTTTGAAGACTGGGAATAGGATAAGGGTTTGTGCGAAGTCAAGGGTGTGTGCAGGTTGGTGTGTCCCTCACTCAAGCCATATCTGGTTTTGAATGAAACGAAGAATCAAGACAAGACTGAAACGTAACTGTAATAGTGAAGAACTGGAAATATCATTGGCAGGCCATATATAGCCACAATGCTATAGGGCAGAGGGCAGAGAGCCAGGAAAGGTAAAAGAAGCCTTGAAAAAGTCCTGGTATAAAAAAAAAATGTTAAAAAGTTCCAATTATGGGCCATAAAAAAATTGTGTCCAAAAGGTTCATAAAACTATGAACATTTGAAAAAGGAGCTTATAATGTAAAGCAATTTTGAGTTAAACAGAACTTTTTAACTGTGGTTTCCCCCCCACCCCCCCCAAAAAAAAAGTTGTTTTTAAACAAAATTGCTGAGATCCCTATGGAGTTATGTATAGATCTGAAATACCACAAAATTAAAATTTGTCACCAACATATTTCCTCAAAGATATGCTGCCTCAAACAGCTATATAAAGCTCTTCCCACACTATTTTGCAGTGTTTTATTTATTGATACCCAAAGCAGAAGGGGTCAGACTCATGTACCTGAGTACCTCACCACCGTACACAACCTCTGTGCATTCAACAAATACATTGGTTAAGAATGTACCTGTTAAGAAGACTCTTGCAATGTTGATGGGGACTGGATTTCTACACGTAAAATGGACAGGTCTGGCCTGGCTTGATGATGCTAAAACTGTTCGTACTTCTGTAGTTCTCTGTCTTTTCTACTGTGGACACCCTAATGTGACAAACTCAGTAAAACCGACCCTTTCTTGGGGTGGTAGCTCTAATGTTACTAGGAAATGTATGCAAACAGGAGACACAGTTTGTGCCAAGAGTCCACATAATCCAGTATGAGGAACAGATGCAATGTAGCCTCTAGCCAAAACAGGATTCAACTTTGTTATTATCCAAATAACTGTATTTTGCACACAGTGATTGTGAACAAAGACAAAGCATGGAGATAAAGGCATGATTAAGAATATAATGTTACAATAATAGTACAGTTAATTTTAATAATTTCCTTCATTTCTGTGGGTTCTGTGCTCTGTCCCTCTGTCCCAACTATAAGAATACCATAACATCGCTTGCTATATGAGGAGATAAATGCTATGCTGGAGATAAATGCATGAGAGAGTAGGTCCTAAATTTAAAGGTCTGTACCAGACTCCAATGACAATAAAAAGCACCATAAAAAGACTTTGAAAACTCACTTGAATGTTAAAATTTCTGACAAGAAAAATAACTCCCTCTTTTGAGACTAGCCAGAATGTTCCTACCTGCATCCAGGAACACTTTTAAAGATTAATAGTCCAGTTTAAGCAACTGTTGTTGTGTTCTCTGCTTTACTTGCTCGAAGCAATGCAATTGCTCACGATATTGCCAGCTCTTGTTGTTTTATGGCAAGTCTGGTTATGTTCAGCTTTTTTGTTAAAGCCTCCATTCCCAGGGACATGAGATTACAATAAGAAGTTTGGCTTGGTACAAGAAAGTGAGCTGAAGAGCAAAAGCTTCAAAAATCACGAGCCCTACTGCTAGGCACTGGCATTATTTGCTGCTTTTCTTAAAGCTGAGCTCCTGGAATCTAGATGGGAAACACCTGCATCACCAGTTCAGATCACAGCTATCCAGGGCATCATGTGCCATAGTACCCCACCTCAGATGATCATGGATCCTTCAGAGTATAGGAAAGGACCAACTGTTTTTTAACTGTGATCAAAGGGAATGACTTAAGTGCACCCTAAAAGCTTAAAAGTCGGAGGTCATAAGCAATACTCAATTTTATTGATATTTAAATCAAACCACATGATTTCTTGGAACTTCTGTCAGGAGATCCTATTTTTTATTTTAGAGTGTGTGCAAAGGGTGACCAGAAACCTGTGCTAATTCACTGCATCTTTTGAGTGAACTCCCATACAGCTCACTGAATAAAACTCTCTGCCACTAACGGATTGCAAAGAAATGAGTGTCTGCACTGCTGAAGCCCTCCTGAAGACTCAGAATACAAAATGAGATGTGAAACAATAAGCAGCAGAAGTGTATTGAACTGCTAGGGGTCTATTGTCTTATTATTTTCATTTCAATGAAGCACAAGGTGCTCCTAGAAACATATACTTCCACATGACACTTTTGTTTCTATATTTCTTGTCTGTGACATCAGGTCATCATATTCTTACCAGTACCTCAAGTTTTATGGTGCTGTTTGCCAATGACCTCGGCTTTAGCAGAGAAAGCCTTGAATCACAGGCCTTGCTTGCATTCTGCTGGAGCAATGACAGTCTCCAAAATGAATTTGATACAAGTTTCAAAAAAAGCAAACACAGTCCCTAAAGAAACTTTAAGTTCAGATGACGAAATCTGAAATCCTGCCTTTCCTAGCAGAGGAAGTGAAACAACGATGACAACAGAAATGAGAATCTGCTGTAGCAGAGCTCAGTTAATATGATTTATTTAATTATTCATTTCAGATTGACTAGAGGCATTAGTCCACATTTTAGGTTCCTTAAAACATTTTATGTATTTATGTAAGTATATAAATGTAGTCATATTTTGTATTTTACGTACACACAATATGCATATATTTATATATTTACATAAATATATAAAACAGGTATACATATATTTATATTTACCTGTACAAATTAATGACTCAACAGTGCTGTCCTGAGAACAACTGTCAACCGTGGTCAAAGAAGGCAGCATTAACAATCTCCTTCAGCAGTGCATTGTACTCTGGCCTGAATCAGATTAATTTAATTTGCAGCCTAATCCACCTCCAAACCTCAATAACTCTCACAGACATTCACACAAAAGAGAGTTTTCATTTGTCATCTCCAGTAATTTTCAGATTTTCAGAAGACTATTTCAGGAGCAAGGATCCCTTTTTCTCTGACATATGCTCTCTATAAAAGGTCTACACTCTTTATAATTAAACCTCTGAAGTTCTTTTGATGAGATTAATCGGAAGGATCTGATGGTGTCCAGTAACTTTTGCATAATTTCATGTTTGTCGTGCCAGAGGAAATCAGTGAGGTGCGAAATCTACTTATATTTTTTTCATTCTGAAGAAATTTCTCACAAAAGTTCCTTTAATCAACGTGGTTGAATATGTTCCCCAGAAATTTATTTTTAATTCAAGAGGGAACTATAAAAGGCTCTGTTAAGAACTTCAAATCTAGGTGGATTACTTAATGGTCCTGCTAACAGATGTTATACAAATCTGGTCACTTTAAGAGATGAATAAAGCCACAGAGAAGCCTAATGATCTGCTCACTCTTTAATGTTACAGACTTGTCTGAAATCCTTCATCATGCAATTTTTAATATATCCTGCTCTAATTAATAAATAAGAACAAAATGGGACCACTGCAAAGATATAAGAGCATGTAGATATTTGAAATGATAGTTTCACTTCACTGTCAAATTTGAAATAATACTAGCAGACGAAGGGAAGAACAATAATCAACTTTTAGAAAGACTGATAGAGTTGTGAATGACAGCAGGACACAACTGCAAAAGGACAAGTAATATTAACATCTGTTTACATACTTACTGAATATACAAAATCAAGACTACTATGTAAAAAGCTTCCTCAAATATAATAGAAAAAGAATTTTCAGTTTGCCTGAGGAAAAAAAAATCAAAACATTGCCAATATGAGGCCTTTTTCTGCAAGCTGCTGAGTATCTACAAAATCCAATACACTTCAGAGATAATAAATCTTTACAATAAATAATAGTAATTACTACTATAAATAACATTTTCACTTTGTAAGTGTTGCTATTTTTAAAACCAGTTTTAAAAGCAGTGATTTAAGGATGTCAATGTGACTCCAGAAGGCAGCTGAAAGTCTGAGAAGTCTACAAAGCTGCAGCGTTGATTCGACAAGCATGCATGCATGTTACTTAATTTCAACAAGCATCCCATTAACATGAGGGATCTACCTATATTTGCTGTATTAGGGCCAGCAAGAAATTCAATGTGAAAGATGTGAGAGGAAAAGAATGAGAAAGATAAGAACGTATGAGTAAATTCTTACTAGCCTAATTGTATTCACCTTGGTGATGATACAGAATTCCTTTTCGGTACAGTATGTCCTACACAGAGTTGTGTAGCGCACTGATGCATAGAGGAAGGTTTTCTTGAACAAACACGTAGCATATTTTGCTGTAAAACTGCAGTCAAGTCTGTGAAAACAGTCCACAGGTAACTGTAGTAGATGTTAATGTTACTCTCAGGTGCAACTGCTGCTGTTTTAAGAATATGTTTTTAAAGGTGAATTTCCCTTTCAGCCTCTGGGAGAGAAAAAGGAGCATGAAGAGAGTAGATGTTTACATTTAGCTTATTCCTCGCTTGTAGCCAGCTAATGTCTGTGTGCTAAACAGCAAAGATATAGACAAATTCAGTGCTAAGCATGTCTGGGGGCAGACTGTAGATAGGATAAAGCAGGGGAATTTTGAGATGTGGAGATATTAAGTAGGACAGGAGAAAGTTTCCTGCCTCTTATTGCTCCTTGGCCCTCGCAGACTTCCCCGCTGCTGCTCTTTCACTAATTGCCTCTTCTCAGAGCCAGAGACTGAAGAACAATTTTGCTTCTTAAAGCACTGCTGAGGGCTGGCTGGATGAGAGGGGACGGGTCAGCTTTAATTGCTTGCTGGCTGGGCGCAGGCTGCATGTCTGTGGGCATCAAAGCAGCACCAGCTCAGGTGACGGCAGCTGTGGGGCAGAAGAGGAGAAATCAGCCCTGCGCAGGGAAGCCGCCTCGGGGCGGTGTGTTTGGATGTTGTCCACCAGGGCTAAGGATCAGGAAACACGATGGCAAAAAATCTCACCAAATGCTACCCCCTCCTCGGTACTTCTAGATAACTCTCATGTCTTCACATCTATAGCATTGCAAGCCTTAACGTCTACATGTTCATGGATTTGGTTTTAAATCTAAGTTGCACAGTAGCGATATGGCAGAGCAGCCATTGGTAGTACAGACCCTCAGGAACTTCAGACAGCTTTGAATTGATCCCTTTCAACCTAACTCTAGGAGAGGGAAGCCTACACCACTTCTGTCTAAAAGAGAAGGATCTGGGATGACAGGACAGCTACAGCTGGGTAGCTGTAAAGGCACATCGACATGCACACCTAGAAAATAGATACACCTTCACTGCCCCCCACTGAACTTTGCTTTCCTGTTTGGAATCAAAATAGATTTTGCCAACTTGATATTTTCTTTTTTAAAAAATACAATTACTCATGCAAACACAAGGAGGGCATTAAGTCATTCATATACTGTAATCGGGTATGTTTTTGCCCAGCATGCAGAACATTGTGGGGAGGGAGCACTTAGTTTTGCAAGTTAGAAAACGAGGTAAACATCTGCAGACATCTGAACTTGACAAACCATTTAAAAAATGAAGTTGTTATTTCTGCATTTTTCTCTTGCCAACAGGAAAAGTGAATATTACACAGTAAAGACTTATGACCCAAGCATGGAAAATTTAAATATCCTAACAGAAGAAAAAACAACCCAAACAAAAACACCTGAATGTTCACATTCTGTTTCATTTTAAATGCATTGGGAAGGAAGCAATTTTTCAGCTGAAAACGCACTTCCACAGTAAGAGTACTAAAAACCAGTAATAAAAAGACCATATGTCTCAAGGTTTATCACTGAACAAAGAATATGGCCTAGTTAGAAACTCATGAAAAGGATGATTTCTAAGGAGAGATCTGATCTAATTTCACAACTTTAAATATCATCTAGAATATGTTACTGTGTAATTCTGCTACTGGTCTGTTTCTTATGGAAATACAGAAATATTACAATTATTTCACATGATTTTATAAAGTCATTATCTCAAATGGGTCCAAAATTTGAAACAAAAAAATTAAATATTTGAGATGTCACCTTTAAAATGTCCCTTCACATGATTTTAGTGAACTCTCTAACCTGAACTTAGTGGTCTAGTTACAGTTTCTTTTTAAAAACTTATTGATAAAAGCTACCTGTTTTTAAAAAGATTCCAGAAACTTTACAATTAACTTGTATCACTTTATTAAATTCAGCTTCTACTTGGAAGACAAAAAAAAATAGAAGTTTTAATTATTTTTACTGGTATAGTTCAGAAAGCGTGAGTCTCATAAAATTGTGCTAAATTTACTGCACTGTATTTTAGAGAGGTAAAATCTGAGGGCTGCAGTTCAGAACTGTAAGTGCACAGTTGCCATTCACTTTCCAGCAAATTCTCCCTGTTACAGGTATTGTGGGCTGCTGAGTGCTGGAAGCCACGAAACATGGTATTTGTAGAAAAAAAATCCTAATCCTATAATCAACTATGCTACTCCACTTTCTTTTCAGAAACAGCACAGAAACAGAAACAGCCCCCATGGCCGGGGGCTTGGACTAGATGACCTTTAAGGGTCTCTTCCAACCCAAACCATCCTGTGATTCTATGCTTCTATGAAATAATTCCACTGACTGAGGTTCCCATAAACACAGTTTATGTAAGTGAATATGGCAGGGCTACCTCTCCTGTTTGATAGCAGAATGAGCAACTGCTGAAGTCACTGTGAGTCAGTAATATCTTCTAAGGCCACCATTAAACTCCTAAGTCAAAAGTGAGACTTCATCATCATCCAAATTAACTACTTTAAAAATGTAGATGACTATTCCTAATTCAGCTTTAAAAAGTATGTGATGAGAGATTGACAAAAGTAGGAAACATCGTCTAAATGTCATAAACAGATTATGGTGTTAACAGGTTTACACATGTTAAGTAATTTTAAGTAGTGGCTGGCTGAAAGGAAAAAATTGAACTGTGATGGAGTGATACCCTCTTATATCCCAAAATGAGCTTTATTGGAATGTACTTCCAGAATGGAGCACATTCAGGTGATACTATATAATGAGAGGAATGAAATATTGGTACAAATGAGGGCAACTCCTAATGCTAGCATTATGACTCATGGAGGCACAACTCTCTTTTTCTGCCTATGTTAGTACATTGCTGC
The DNA here is from genome assembly GCF_000690835.1 of Fulmarus glacialis. NCBI lineage: Eukaryota > Metazoa > Chordata > Aves > Procellariiformes > Procellariidae > Fulmarus > Fulmarus glacialis. Next base: position 43,219 of record NW_009201219.1, read on the forward strand.
TTTAAAATTCACTTTACTATGATTTGGGGAAAATATCTTTGTTCTTCAAAAATTGGGTTAGTCTTGTTTGTCAGGCAAAGTCAATAATGTTGTGATAGAATAAAAAAGTTATTGTGATTACCTTAACAAGGTTATACAAATGGACTTAGAATCACAGAATCATAGAATCA
>NW_009201220.1:0-16971 GCF_000690835.1 Fulmarus glacialis
CCAACCTTAATGATACTATGATTCTATGACTTCTAGACATTGCACAGTTAAGAGTCTCCAGTACCTGTTTACGTACCATTGACATTGCCATCATCCACGACACAGAGTCAGGGGGACACACTTAGGCTACTTATAGGAGAGAAGGAGCTTTGGAAGGCCTGGTTTAGTCTGCCTGTGTTTAGTTACAAACTACTAGACATGGGTTTCAGAAAGATCTGCCAAGATCAACCAGAAGGTGAAGGACCTGTGGAAGAGATGAATGTCTGCTTTAATTTAAGATGGCATTACATTTTCAAAGTCGTTTCAGTAAACCAGAACTTCAGAAGAGAGTTATTTGACTTGTAAGCAGCTCTGAGCAGGTTTTGAAAGGCTCCAGAAAGTGGTTCTATAAATACAGAGCATAACCTTGGTTTAGTACAAGGCGCCGGACACCATGGAGTTACTTCATAAGACAGCATCCCAAAACATAGCTTACGTATCAGAATTGGACTGAAGGTATGAAATGTCAAACAGGCATTTTAACTCTCCCCCTCCCATAGTCAGGAGATTGACAACTGCAAGCCATCAGGCAAAATGGGGCCTGAATGCCAAGCACTGTAGCTCTCATCCCTTTATGGTCTCCAGATAAACCCGCTTTTGCAGTCAACCAGCCAGGCTAGTACCCGTGCCCTCTAACAAAGGCACCGTAGATATGTGACTGCAGGTGGTCAAGATCACAGAAGAGACAGTAGCCTATATGGGTGTCCTTTAGCTTAGGGAAGAAAAAAAAAAATCTAACTTAATAGAAAGATGGAAACAGATTGCAAAGGGGCAAGCTGGGAACAGGGGAGTTCCCAAAAGCTCCTAGAGTTTGTAGGAAAAAAAACGTAAAATTTTTCTAGTTTTTCCCTAAAAAGAGGAAAGTACAGTTTGACTTAATTGCAAAGCGTAATGTTAAATGTGAGTAAGCATACATGTAGACGACTCATTTTTAAATAATTACAAAATACAAGGAGTTAGAGAAGACACAGTTTAGGACTGTTTTCTTACTCTTAAGGCTCACACAGTGGAATCAGGTCTAAAGGAGTGCTAGAAGACTCAGATACCCTATATAAGCAGGCTTATCTCCAATCAGGCCTGGTATTTCCCCAAATTCCCAGCCGCATACACAAATAACACACAGTGAAGGCAAACTGTAATGTAAATGCAAGGTCATATTCCTCTACGAAGACAGAAAGTTGGCGCATGTCTGAAACCTGGGACGGCAGCTACTTTCATGGAGGTGTTGGATCACTGAAGAAATCACTTAACATGTGCCTTGCAGGCAGTGTTATGGCAAAAAAGGATTAGGGCAATCCCTAGACACCTAACAGAAATCTTGCCGATCTTGCTTTTTCTATGTATGGTGAGATCAATACTTGAATCCATAGACATCAGAACTGTGTGCAGAAGGCGCTAAAAAAAGTGGAGAAGAAATAGAAAAAGCCCCAAGTAATTTAAGGGATAAAACCGAAGTGTCTTCAAGTGAGACTTAAGGATTTAAGTCTGTACAAATTATCAGTGAGGATAACTTGTTTGAACAGAGTACCAGGCAAAGGGATGGATTCTCTGTCATTCCCTTAAGTTTTCGCAAGATATTGAATACAGCAGAATCATTGGTGAGCACATTGCTGTGTCCTTTGGCACGCAAGAGGTTTTAAAAGATAGCGTGAGGATCTTTCTAACCTTGAAAACAAGATTTTGAGGGCTGCGCTAAAGCTGAAGACTGAAATCTAAAGAAAATATTTAACAATTTAAACAAATAATGTATTTCCTATTTAAAGAAAACCACTTTTAAAGACTTAGCATTAAGAGTGGTAAAGCACAAGCATTTCCAAATGCCAGGTTAGCATGACAGAAATTTTAAGAAATTATTTAATTTCTATGAAATATTTTGTGCTCATTCTGTAATTGGGGAAAATTCATGTGAATGTCAGTCTCACCTCCTACCAATTATGACCAAAATATTGCCTTTTACTTCCCATCAGTGACACACGAGTACTGGCATTTTTATTTCAAAATTTGTATGTGAGGACAAAGTGAACATATTAGTAAAAGGTTGTGGTTAGTTAGGTAAACTCCCCGCGGTAAATTTAGTTATTTCCTGATCTCACAACTTAGTAAGACAGGAAAGTCTTCTGCCAGTCTCTACCTTCTCAACATATGGCAAGTCATTTCAAACCAAGAAGAGATACAAAAAGCTCCCCTTTTGCAATAAAGTAATTAATCACTGTCTGTTAACATTCTTTCCTACTTTTGTGTCACTTCTTAAAGGAATTCCCCACGTTCTTCTTCCAAACTTAGATTTTAGGTATAGTATTAAGCAACTTATTAACATCAAATAAACAATTTAATCCTATGCCTCACAAGGCCATGGTTCTCTGCACATCTTCGCATACTTCCGCCACCCTTAATCCCCTCCCAGTATGTGTAGAAAAACTAACATAGAAAATGAAAATATAAAAAAGAAAATGAAAATACATGTAGGAATGTGGAAAAAAAAATCCGTAAAAGAATAGCAAGGTCAAGAAGTGCAAATATTAAACCCACTCACACTAAAACCTGAGAAATGCAATTAAGTTAATCAACCATTCAGGTTTCAACATGAATTACATGAGATACAAATAACAGAAATATTACAAATGTGAGTTTGGAATTTAGCTTTAAAATACACAAGTATATACATTTGAGGTAAACTTTCTGAATGAGATTAGATAGACCTATAGCTGATATGATGGAAAAGAGAGAATAATGAATTAAGAGAAAGCAAAAGAACACACAGCAAAGGCTTCATCTGTTGTCTTGTGTCTGTCGTATTCTACAAAAAGCTATTGTAGAGCAGAGACACCGTTTTCTTCTAAAAGTCCCAAAATCTATGCATTGTGAAGCATCATGTATATCCTTAGTAGCAAACAATAATTATTGATTTAATAATAGCCTGGAAGCAGACCTCATGCAACCACACATAAAGGGATAAGGAGGAAGGCCTCCGCGGTCTCAAAGGTAGCTTTGTCTCTGCAGAAGTCTCAACTTTTTCCAGAACAAGAACAAAGATGGGGACATACTACAAGAACTAAATTTCTTGAGTTAAATTAGTGACAAGTTTGTAACAGCACCACATACTATTTTGCCACATACCAGCTTCAAAAGTCTTTTCAATTCAGGTAAGATAGCAAAACAGTTTTCTACATGGCAAAACAGGACAGATTTTTTAGAACTATGATGAAAATTAATGACTATATTATGAAGCCAATGACACCAGACACCAAGTATTTGCAGCCCAATTATATGAGAGGCACCCTGAGAAAATCCCAGCTAAACTGTTTGGATTCACTAATTTCCAACAGTCACTAAAAATAGAAACACAAATCAAGCACTGAAGGGCTTGTAGAGTATATTTTGTATCAAGTGTACACAGTTTAAGCCAATATAAACACACCCAGACCCTGTAACCTAACAAAAAGGTGTAATTCTCAATCATTTATCTTATTTCTCCTCTCCCGATACATCCAGCTACCATAGGCAGGGAGATCTAGCTCTTCACCAGCGGCCATCGAACCCAGCCTTGCAGCAGCTCCAGAAGCCAGAAGGGAGCCTCTGCCCTTCACTTACAGGAATGCAGAAACAGCAGAAGGGGTACTTCAGCTGGCACCATCTGCAAAAGCCGTAGCTTTCTCTGGAGGGCAACTCAGAAAAAAAGCCTAACTTGGAAACTCAGAATTGCCCTAGAAACCCCAATAATTTTCCATTAGCCAGGGAGGAAACAGTCAGTATTCCCACTTGACTAAGGCTAGCCTTTTCGAATGCCCCAAAGTCATCAAAGCTAATGCCCTTCAACTAATACTCCATCAGAAAATAATGCTGCCTAAAAGAGGGGAAAAAAGTCTAGCCTGACAAAGTGGGAGCATAAAATTGATTTATCAGAGGAGAAGGAAAAGGACAATAATAATGAACATTTCAGTAAAACCAGCTTGAGGGGGATTCACATTCAGTGTTTAAAAAAAAAAAAAAAATCACAGTAAAGTGATGGCCTTGGAAAAGAAAAAAAATGTGCTAGACTTTCAAGGTGTCATGCAGACCAAATGGCTTTATCAGTAGAGTTGGTGGAAAACCTAGGTGACTAAGTGGTAACTGTGTAACCAGCTTGTAAAATAAGAGAAGAGAAGCTTCTTCATAGGAGTAATACAGGCTGGAGATGGAAAAGGTAAAAGAACATTTGACACAACTAGAGCAGGCAACAAAAACATCTATGAACTTTAATAACAAGACAGCAGTGTTTCTTTCATCATATAACCAAGAAAACACGCAACTGCCACTCAAGGAAAGTCCTGTGCTATTTCAGAAACATTTGGTCTAAGAGACAAAACTTTTATCAGTTCTGATACACTTCTGTATAAAATACCACATTTGAGGGTTGAAGATCCATAGCATTTTCTGAATAAAATATTCCCCTGTTCAAATGTGGACAATTAGATGGACATATTTTGACAGGCATGACCACTGAAGAATAATAGGAAAAAACCCCTCAGCGAGCAGGTAGCAGTCAAAATTCAGACGAAAAACAGGAATCATGTAACAAGACTTGTTTGACAAAATGACTGTTAAATGGACCTTTTTAATAATACCTGTTTAGTTATTCAGCCATTATGTCTTTTGCCTGGGCTACCTCTTCCTTTTGTTTTTTATTCCCTAGACCTTTTCATAATTTTTTCTCACAACCTCTGACTGCATTACATGTAAAGAACCTGATGGACATGAAATCTAGGCACACATTCCTCTTTCCCACTGAACAACTTAACTTCTAGTGCTAGCTTCAAAATTCTTGCCTGAGTACCACTGCTCACCAAGTTACTTAATGTCTGTGCTTTTGATAACGGCTACATGTTTTAAAAATTTTTTTTTTTTTTTTTTTTTTTACACCATATCACTCCCCAAAAGCCTCACAGCTAAGTTTGATTTAATTCTAACTCTCTAAGAATGTTCCAGCTTCCCAGCTTTATATCATCCATAGGTTTGATCAGCTCTTCACTATGTTCCAAAACATTACTTAATTAATGAGAAGTAAAACAAAAGGAAATTTCTGTGGGACAAAACTTTCTTCTAACTTGAATCATTAAAATGAAATCAAATGCAAATTAATTATTGAACCAGTCACAGTTTATGAACTAGTCACTCAGCAAAGTATTTAAGCAAGTAAGTAGTCCATCTGGCTTCAAATTCTTATGAACTTTTTAAGTTTTGCTGGATCAAAGGACCTATATCACACTTATTGGAATGACTGCTACCTTCTGAAGGTTTCAAAACTCATTACAAGCGTTACTACCACTCTCCCCCACGCCCCAGCCCCACAAATGTGAAGCAATCCTTTTCTAGGTTGAAATTTTCCAGGTCTGTCTATGGGAAGAAAAGAAAAGGAAAAAAAAAGATATGGTTCAATTTTTTTTAGGGAAAAAAAGTGTTTCTTTTCACTGAAAGACTTTGTGAAAGAAAAGATTCACAAGATCTTTTTGCAAGAAATTCTTGCAGTTATTTTTTGGCTCTGTAGGACAATACTGGAGCTCAAACTTGAAAGTTACTATTTTAAATAGAAGATTCTCTCAATAATAGAGCTGTGTATTTCATCCAAAAGAAACTGGTCCTGATTTAACAATTTGGAGGGGGGGGTGGGGGGTGGTGGTAAGATACACAGAGCAAATGCCACAGAGCTCTTTACAGAAATTACCAAGACTTCAAACCCTGAAGAGTCTTATTTACATACTTATCTCCATCCACCCTAGTCATAATGTCCCACTTCATGTGAAAACTCAATGGCTCTATGCTGGAATGGGCCAACTTTTGCATGCTGGAGTCTAAATGTATAGCTAAAAAGTGACATTTGGCAGGGTTGTGAAATACATCTCTGATTTTACCAGACCCTCTCCCCTCAACTGCCCAATATTTTAAAAAAAATTTTTTAATTCACAAAATTACACCTAAGCAGTCATTTTTCCTTTTGTAACGTTCACATGTAGACCAGGTTCAAGTAGAAAGGGAGGTTACAGTTCTGTTCTTAGTCTTTCCATTCTCAGTCGCCATCTACAAGGTGTGATCTGTAATGATGAATTAAAACAAAGAGTGACTGCTGCAATGGAGGCAGCAACGGACAAGGATTTAACACAAGATCATTCAGACCATGTTCAGCAGATCTCAAATTTTAGCTGGACACAGCACAGAGATGTGAGTTACTGGCAGTGTTTGGGAGTTAAAAGTTAAGAAAGATAAGGCTGATGAAAAAGGATGAGGAAACATATTGTCCCAGAACAGCTACTGCCTCTGGATGCTGCAGCTCCTTGAAATTCCACCTGGTCCAAACACTAGATGAAATAAAACCCTCCGATACAAGCCATGCACCGCTGTTCCTAGCTGATAGCAGGCTGGTCCCCAAAGCAAAGCCAGAGCCCTGCAGTAGATAGATGGGCTCCTTATCCAGGCAGTGGGAAGAGCTATGTCTCAGAAGGACAAACCAGAGTGCCCAGCCAAAGCTGGACACAACCTAGGCCTAACCAAGTGTGGACACTGATCTTAAATCCTACCTTAGCCTGGACCCTGTGTTGTAGGCTAGGGCCTTACTTCCACCCACCACCCAGAACCCAGATTCATCTCCCAATGTGAGGCACCTGTGCTTATTCTTTCAGCCAACGAGCAGGACTCTTTCCAAATGGTCTGAAGTGAAAGATGGGTAAGTAGCTCAGGTCCTTCCCTGACAGGACAGCCTTGTGACTACAGCACAATCACAGTCCAGCCCCACATCTCTGAAGACGCTAACCTAACTAATATTCACTGCAGAAACCGTACAGCAAAGAACCGGACCACAGAAAGCGAGAGCGAGTGGAGCTGTGACTGGCACTAATGTGGAGAAATCAGAAGGTTCTTGAGGTCTTTGGCTTGTTCCAACAACCATGTTCCCAGGAACATTTTACATTAAATCAAGCGTACAGAGTTTACGAGCTACTTATGCTACAGTCTTAGAACTCACAAGCCATTCAAGAGAACCCCCTTGTTCAAAAGCGTCTTCACCGTACTCAACAAAAGCTTACATCTTTACAGATTCCTAATTTAACAGGCAAACATCGGCAAGCATTTGAGATAACATGGTTTAAGAAGTTGCCAGTACTGGCTTAGTCTCTGTAATTGATCATATGCATGTTTATCTGGTGAGGTAAAATGCGTTAAAATGAATAACCCTCACAAGGCATTTGCCATCAGAAAACTGATGCAGCACACGACTGCTTAGGGTAGTCCAGCTTGTTCTGACTGAACAAGCAAGATAAAAACTTCTCTAAACTTCATAAAAGGACCAGATTTGGGTCAATGGAGATAGCGCTGTTATGTCTATATCTTTAATATGCTGTTAAATATTCATTCCAATTAGAAATTATTTGTGCATGGAGTAAAGGAAAAGGAAGACAATATTTACAAGTTTCAGGAAACACCGAGATAGGTCAGAATTAAAAAAAAAAAACAAAACAAAAAACCCAACACAAACAAACTATAACATTTGTATAATTGGGTGATGATTAAAGGTAAAACCGTAAATAAGCAAAGAAAAAGGCCAGAGAAACAAAAACAGAAAAGAAAGCGTATCTAAAAGGAGAAAAAGCAATCGGCAACAGTTTCAGCCTCTGAAATTAAAGGACTTGCAATTTCTTTGCATTCTCAGGAGCCAGCAGGATGCAAGGCTGTAGGAGGTGATGTCAAAAGTACATCTGTCCCTGGCCACTGGGCTCAGCAGAGACCCGATAAGCAGTTTTTTGTTTTGCTTTGGCCTCTGGCTTCCATTCATCGAAGGTTTCATAAGAATTTACAACTTTATTTGTGAGCAACACAGACTTCATATAACTGAAATCTAAGTCGAGGACAGCATGTGACTTTCATTTTGACTTCAGAATTATTATTATTTTTATTATAGAGTACACAACCACCTTAATTATCAGGAACACTAAGAACCATCCAGATAAAAACTAACAAGTACAATCAACTATTTGTAAGGCATTAGAGAATAACTGCAGAGCCAGCCACCCTCCCCAAAACAAAAAGAGAAATACACCGAATCTAGTTGATATTGAAAAGAGAAAAAAAAATGGTACATATGCAGAAGTTTCATAATGCTGAAATATACAACCTGTCTTCTCAGAGGATTTTGCATTAGAAAACTACAACTGAAATAGTTTCCAAAGAACTGAGTTCATTCAATAAAAAAAAAAAAAAAAGAAAAAATATACAGCAGTGTCCACTTCCTGAGATAACGTTGGAATAAATATTGCATGATTTATCTTTTTATTTCAGAAAAATATTTGATTTTACTTTTTTTTTCTTAAACAGAAAAGTATTTTAGTCTCATTTTTAATACAGCTCTCAGCTTTGTCAAGCAAGTATAGGAAACTTTGTTCAGGGACAATCTGAACTTTAAGAAGTATGAAATAGGCACTTCTTCATGAAACCTTTAAAAATGGGTTTAGCTAGTATTGTCTTGCTATGTATTTTTATCTTAGTATCACTGGAAAAAAAAGGTGACCTACTAAAACCTCTAGAAAAATAAGGTCTGACGCTAACATATAGAATGGGTATATTCAAAGGCCAACTTTGACTTAGGGACGCCAGTCATCTTTGTCTCCCTCGTCAGTCTGTAGCCAGTGCAGACAGAGAAAGCCTCCTGTAGAGGGTAATTCGGAGCAGAAACCAGCTTGGGGTGCTCTGTATCACCCACTGGAGAAGCCAATTTATTCTTACCGACCACAGCAACCCAAGGAGACTAATTTTCCTGGGTTAGAGTTAACCTTTATATATACCCCAACATCCATTCCTGTAACTCCTTACAGTGTGCAGCACTGTGTTTGCGCTGATTCTATACCTCACGGCTGGTTGTATTCACACAAGCTCATAAGCCTTACCACTGGGAGACTCTTCTTTCATTTCCTTTGTTACTGGGTTGGATGACTACATAATTCTTGCTTCATAACTTCTACATCCTTTTAATATTTAAATGCCATTTTCATTTCTAATGGTCAAGTCATCCTTTATTCTTAACAACCTATTTTCTCCAAGTCCTTATTCAGTCCAAGTCTAATATAGCTTTAGTCCTTGTATATTTGGATAAGGAAAGAACCTAGGTGTAACCTCACCGTATTTATAGGAAAAGAGATTTCATCTTCCATGTTCATGACTCAAAAACTGTATTTTCCATTCTATTATATAGGTAAGCATTTCATTATATGAGTAAGCCTGTCCCCAACTTTTCCAGTTTATTTTTGCATTTAGGTTTTTAATTCAGTCCATCTGAAAATAAACCGCAAGGAATAACAAATGCCCAACTTACTTTGAGCAAGCACAGAATTAAAGCTGAATACTGACACCTCAGAACAAAGAATATCAACTCCCTTGTATAGGCACTTCACGTATCAACGTGGTATAATGAGGACTGGTACAGTCTTCAAAGAAAACTGATTTTTTTTTTTTTTCTTTGGGAAGTTATTAGGCCCAAGAAAAAAATTTGTCCTTCTCAACACATTTTCTTCAGCAATAATTCTGTTATGCATCTGGAGTGGCATATGGTCAGCGTTTTCTTTAGGGGACTGCGATTTGTCTTCATTTTACATACTAATGGCCATATTCAGTCAGACCAAAGGTACAACTATCCCCATATTCTGTCTTTAGCAAAGGCTGAGAGCTGAGGTCTGGGGAAGAGCATGAGGACAGGGAAAGCTTGCAGGCATGCACCTCAGGATCCCTCCCCAGCCTTCAGGGACCAGGCTTTGTGTTCTTCTAAGCAAAAGGTGGTGCTTTTGCACTGAAAGCCCACACCCAGATAAACTTTTAGTATGTACAGTGGCTCACAGTTAAACCATGCATTATGAAAAAAATACAACCTCTTACTTGTTCTGAATCTGTCACTTGATAATTTTATTTGATCCCCTCTGGGTTTTGTACTACAAGGGAGACAGTTAACGAGCATTCCCTGTTCATTTTTTCCGTTAAACTCCTATATAGATTTTTATCATTTTCATCTTTAGCTACGTTGCCAGGCTGAAGATTCTTAATCTATTTATTTGCTCTTTATCATCACTGCCACCCATTTCTAGTTCTATTATCTCTCCTTTTTTTCCTCACCCTTCCTTTAAATATGGGGATCAGAACTGCACCCAGAGGTCAAGACAAAAGCACAGGCAGTTTATAGACTAGCATAGCAGACTTCTGTTCTGTTGGTAATTCTTCCCTAATCATTTTTTTTTGGACCAGTCCTAAACACTTAACCAATGCTTGGATTTACCAAGGCAAGCTCTCTAGAACATCGCTTCCTTTGGTGCTCATAGTTTACAGTCTCAATAATAGCAGGATTGTTCTCCCCTGCATGCATTACTTCATAGTATCAGCAGCAAGCTTCATCCCCAGTTACTAAGCGTCACAAGATCCCTCTTTGGCTCTTCATAATTAGCTTTCATTTTTGCTACCCTCATTAACTTAGAATCACTCTGCACTCACTCTTCCAGATCACCAATGCATACACTGACTAATGTTAAACCTAGCACAGATCCATGCACAACCGTACCAGTGACCTCCATCCCCTCTGTGTAGGTCATTTATTCCTACCCCATCTTTTAACCAACTATCAGTCTAGGAGAGAACTTTCCTCTTACATCAGAGCAGTTTCATTTTGCTCAGCACCTTTGGTGAGTAGTTCTCAAAAGACTTTCTGAAACCCAAGCGTACTGCATCAGCTAGATCACGCCTACTCACAACCTCAACAGTGTCTTCAAAGAACTCCACCAGACCTGTGAGGCTGTTCTGACTCTTTCCTGGTATATCAAATTTGTCCAGGAATCCATTAGTTTTCTTCTTCACTATATTTAAAAGCAAATTGGCTGTTATGAATGCCAGTCATACTTGTCCCATTCTTTCCTACAGGCTATCTGAAAGCCTTTTTAACAACTGGCATCACCTTTGGCACCTGCTACCACAGCAGTATTGTGCTGTTAAACACCACTGTTACCAGTTCAGCAATTTTATCCTGAGAGATCTTCTAGAAATCTTGGGTGCATCCAGAGTTGGCAATTTGCTGTAACTCATTTTTATCATTTTGTTCTAAAAAAATTGTCCCATCATCACTTTGATTTGGAACAGGTGCTTCAATAGGACCTTGTGCTTCTCTCCCCACAGAGAAGGGATTTTGTTTAGGAATCTGAGCTCCTACACAATGAACATGAGTATCTCACACTCGTTCAGCTACAGTGCAATCTTCTTTGAGCTCTTTTAGATCTTAGTTATCTATTGGCCCAATAGCCTTCCTGTTTCGGATGTTTTTGAAAAAGTACTTATGACAAGCTTCTCTGCCTTTTACAAATGACATATCAGGCTTTAACTTGTTTTACTGTATATTTTATGTTTCATTTGCCTGATTTTCACTTTTTTTTTTTTTTGGACATAAGTTTTTGAAGTTCCTTACAGCCTGCTCAACCATGCTCATTGTTTTTTAAAATCTTTTTAAAGGGTCAGAGAAGCAATTGTTAGGGATATGCTTTTGTTCTGAGTCTCTCCACACTGGCTGCAAGCATTTTACTCTTTTGACTGTTCCTCTTACAAGGCTTTCCATAGAAACACTGATGAGTGTCCTGCTAGCTATCTTCTCTACAGGAGACCTATACTATCAATAACTTTAGAACTAGGCATTCAGTCCCTCCATCTTATCTTCTAGTCTTCTGGCATTTGCATAAAAACACTTCTATTTTGGTCTGACTGCCTATTCTTCTGTGTTCCTGTGTAAATTGGACCTAATTTGTTCAGGCAGTTCTTCACCATTTTCTACATGACCTTCATCAACTTCTGTCTTATGTACAGCAATGTCAAGGACTTCAACCCCAGAGGCTGTGTCATCTTGACCTGTGTGCCCTTTCTGCTTGTCCTCATGCAGGGTATTGGGATTACAGTGCAGACTGATGCTGCGGAGGTCTTTATTCTTAACCTTCAATGTAGCAACTCCGATGTTGCTTCCAGCATTATTTTGGTAGCCTTTCTACGTCACCAGCACTTCTCCACCAGTTTCTCCAGCACTAAAAGATAGTCTAGACTCCTTTCGTTGTAAGCCACCTTGGCATGTAGTTGGAAGGTTACTTAGTTAAGTGGAGTGCAACTCCACCATGGCAGGAGATGTCCTTCTATCATCTATAATCAACACCATGCAATGGCATTCTTAGAGCAAAAGGATACTCGGCCATCGCCTGAGAGCAAAGTCTCATCTACAGGATGTAACTTCAGGATCATTTCTCCTTTACAGCTTTGGCATCCTCCTACATTAGGACTTACTTCTCGTAGAAGCCCAGTGGCAGCCTGCCCAAAGACAGCAGTGGGACTACCTGCCTGGAGGTTTACTTTACACATTTGCTAATTAAGGATACTTTCCTTACACGTATGCTTAGTATGTTGTGACTTTCACAAGAGTCCACTTCAGTTATAGTAATCTACAATGGGCATCTTGCAATGTCGTAACTATCCCTTTGGTTTAACAGCTGTATTAATACTGGTGAGATTAAGAAAATGCTACTCTATTCTAACCGAAGATGTGGTATCAACCTCTAGCCTGAGAAGCCAAAGTCTCTAAGCTAAATGGCCTCAGACACCCTGCTTGTATTTTAGGCTTACTCTCAGTGTATTCCATTTGAAGTTTTGACTTTGTACCTCCCCCTCCAGAGACTTTGATTCAGACCATCCTCATCCTCCTGATAGACTATCTATTGGTTTTCTAAAATTCTGCCTTTGATACTGGACTGGTAGGTGCCTGTTAAGGTTTCACAAAATACATAAATATAAATTTAAAAAAAAAAAAAAATCATTTCTCTGTCTTCCATTTAGCATCATTAATCCATAAGCCTAGTACATTTCTCCAGGTTCCCACAAACCATTCTCAAGACAATCCTATACAAGTATTAAGGAGTGAGAAAGTTTAATTTTTGCTATATAAAACCCTGGTATCATTAACAGACATTTCCAATAACTGCCAGGCAATCACACTTTATGATCTAACAGATTACAGCCATCTTTATGATAGTGTGAAATTGTGAAATGACTGATTGTGCAAGCCCTTAAACACAGTTTTCTTAAGACAACAGAACACATAACCAGCCACAACTTTCAGTTCAAAGCAGAAGCGCAAGACAGTTTTCTAAGATGCAGCATCTGCTGCACTGTTAAGGGGAGCTGTACTTACAAATACATCCTGCATCAAATCAAACAGCATTCTATATAACCAAGACTTGCTGATTCAAAATGGGACCTTGCACATTTAGATTCCAGATTTAGATTTCTTATTATGAATTCTGCTTTCAGTTACAGCAAGTCTGCTATGTTTTATTAGTTATAATGTACACAACTTTCAACACAAAGGAAGTCTTGAGGGTTTCCCACACACACACTGTCACTGCTGTATTTATAGGCAAGATGATTAAACATTTGTATTTTATTGTAAAGGATAAATTGTTCTATATAGTAAAGAGAAATTCAATACTGACTAACTGATTCATAAAACAGGCCTGATTTTCCAGTTGATAGAAAATGGTTCTCCTTCCCTTTCCACCAACAAATCTAATTTAAAGTAACCCAATGTAGTGCAAATACGTTAGATACTTAGTAATCTCCAGTAATGGCAGGGAAACTCATCACAAATTGCTGAATGTTATGAATCATCTTGTGAACACATAACTGCTATACACTGCAAAAGGCACTTTAACAAGTAGTTTCATTCATTTATGTCAATACTTCATAATTAGCACAGAGAAGTGTCTGTAAATTGAACTCTTGAGCATCACACGGCTTGGTTACCAGTTTTCTTTTATTTAATATTTTGAACACTTGATGTAATGGAAGACCCCATTAAAATTTTGTACCAATGACAAATGACATTTTCATTTTCTGTTCTAAATATTTTAGCACAAACTAATGAACTCAACAATGTTCAACAAAGCCTTAAGCATATGCTGACCTGTACTACGTACAGTTCAATTGACCTTATCAGGGCTATTAATGTAAGTTTTTAAAGTATACTTAACTGTTTTGCTCAATAAGAGATAATAATAAAAAACTACAAGGCTGTATAGAAATTAGTGCTGATGCTTTTTTTCTCCGCAGCTACACCTGAGTGGGTCTTCGCTCAGAAGTAACAACCAAGAACATGATGGCCAGGCAAAGATGGTTAGAAGAGCTCTCACCTGCAGAACAGCCCTGAAGATCTAGATTTATTCGCTTTTTTTTTTTTTAATTGAAGTTAAGAACTGTGACAGCTTTTCAGGATACTCTATCCAAGGCACACAAAAGGTATTTTGAAAGCGTTATGGTGGCACCCACAAACCCCATGCAGAGATCAGGGTCTTACTATTCACCAACAGAGATACAGCCTCTCTACAGAGAGCTTACAGCCTCAGGGCTTGGGTGCCCACAAAACTACACCTGAAGTATAGTTTCTGGATGTTTTTTAAACAGTGGGTAGAAAAAACCTGATTTGGATTCCAGAATCTCAAGATGCCAAGCTACTGTAATTTAACAGTTCATTGGTGACAGCTAGTTGGTATATAGGTATACCTAATATATACCTATACCTGTACGGTCTTCGCCCATTCTAATAGTGAAATAAATCATTCTGTCTGCAACTTATTTTGCAACTGGGGATAACTAAAACTGTGCCCAAGGCCAGTTACTGTAGGGTAGCTGACACAAGGTGACTTGGTCATCTGTGGACATTTGTCGTATAACCACGTTCTCTCAGAAGCAATTTAAAGGTTCAGACAAAAAGCCTTCTTAGACTAGAATAAGAACAGCCAAATGCAGAAGTATAAATATATTTAATATAAACACAGTGATAGTTGCACTTTGACACTTCTTACCAGGTTAACTTCCCACTCATCAGTTCTAAAAAATCCTCAAGCTCCAGCTCTGAGTTTGTCCCATCCTCCATGGCTTCCCAGGAATCCTGGAATGCAGACCCATGGACTAATTTCTACAGGCTGTGCACACCAATGTAAACATACAAGAAAAGCTTTGCCTCACTTAATGTTGCTAATTAATGAGAAAAATTAATTACTAAGGTAATCTAGTATTTCCCTTTGCTTTGAAATATGAGAGCTAATCCTGAGTTCTTATACTGCTTATTTTTACTTTTTTTTTTTTTTTAAACAGAAAACAGTGTTGTAAACCTTTTTTTTTTAATCTTACAAGATATAACCCTTAACAACACATATGCATCACCACTGGACTGTTATTTGAAATGACATCTTCTTAATTACATCTCTAATTCTCCTCATGCTTTCAATTCTTCAGTGCTTATAAAAATAGTACTGATAAGACATCCAAAACATCCAGACATGCAAATCTTTCTATTCTATCTAAAGTTTCTCCATTTTGAGTATATTCAGGTCTATAACTGCTGCTAGGTTTATCAATACGAAATCTATTTATTTAAAGGGGGAAAAAAAAAAAGCCTCATGCAACTTAGTGCTTTGATTCTTTATAGTTAAACTATAAAAAAGTGGGAAAATCCCACCTCTCCTTGCATACTGCCTTCAAAGTATTTTTGCTCCTTTTAGTAATCAAATATAGATTCTGCCACGACATTTTGATTAGGCTCTTACTGTGAATACATTAAGTGATAATTGGTCCAAAAATACCTATTGAGCCAGGAACATCAGAATACAGTAAATACTGGGAGCACCATAGGCAGTTGTATGAATCACTTCACATACCTGTGGTTTTCCAGGTTCCTGTGCTTAGTCATGAGTACGCTCTTCATTTTCTCATACACAGACTATAACTTCTGCCAATTTTTGTTCTTGGCTTCTACACTGCCACCTGTAGTCATACAAGAGAAATTAGCCATATTTTATGCTGCAAATCCTATTACCGCAATGTTTCAGCTCACTTGTTTTTCTACACAACCATTCTAAAGCATTCCCCTTTCGAAAAGGTGTGTTAAGATACTCAAACTGAGTTATTTGTAATTTTCTCTTTAATAAATTTCAAAAAGGAAGAAGAAACCCCAATCCCAACTCAATTTAACCCAAGAGAACCTTTAAAACTCTTGAAGACAGATACGGGCTTTACAGATTTTTATGTTATCCTTGTTGCTTAGTAGACACATCATAACCTTGACAGAGCAAGGTGACTTCTGAAGTGGGAATACAAACATATCTGCACTTAATTACTTGGTAAATACAAAAACTAATTTGATTTGTTCTTCCATCTGAAAAATGAACACGGTTTTACAGAGAGATAATTTCCATGCTCAGCTTAGTTACCTTACACGGGGTATAAAGAAATGCAACCCAAAAAAGTGCTAGTATTTGGAAGAACATCTCATAGAACTAAAAGTGATCTTGAACTTTTTTATGCAATGAAAACCACTTGGTTTATTCCAGGTTTACTGCACTTGGAGCAACATGCCACAGATTCTGCCGAATTAACCATTTACATCAAAATAAGACCTGAACACACAGTACCCAGAGCCCTCACATTAACCCTTTCCTGAAAAACATGATAAAATAGAAAATTCAAGTCTTCCTGGAAAAAGCAAAGTTTTCTGGTGTTCGGAACAGGGCTTTCACCGAATAACAAAGTTTCGGAGTACGAGCTCTGGGGGAACACTGGCTTTTGCGTGCGCATGCACTCCCCCTTCTTCCAGTTAAGAATTGCTCATATCATCCCTGGAAGCAGCTGCCTGAATGCTCCCGCTACGCCTCTATCTGGAAAAACGCTCTCAAGTCATTAACGGGCAGAAACTAACTCATTTCACCACACCACTGCGAGCACACGGATAACTACAGCTGCCCTGGCACCTGCACTACCCTATGCCAACAGTCATCGCAGCTTCGACCAAGAAATCTCAAACTGGAATAGAAACCGAAATTAAACGCGATTTTCCAACAAGTTGCTCTTAAA
>NW_009201221.1:0-415 GCF_000690835.1 Fulmarus glacialis
CTGGTAGCATTGCACCACCTTTACCAGTTCATTTGACTGTCCCCCCGTGTCCCCACGTCCCCCCAAGTGCCACCTGGCCGCTGTTGACAGCAGCGTGCCGGGCGGAGCAGCAGAAGATGATCATGGTGACGAACTTCACCAGCTCGGGGCGGCTGCAGAGCTTCGAGGGGAAGCCTGGGGTGGGGGGGCAGCATGAGGTCAGCAATGACCTCACCCCCCCAAGGGCAGCCCCCACTAGTGCTCCATGTCCCCACCAACCCACCACCTGGCACAGGCATGGCATAACCGTGACCATCACGTGCTCAGCTCATGGCATGACCATGCCCATCCCATGTCTTGACCGTGACTGTGGCCATGACCATGTCCATCCCATGTCTTGACCGTGACTGTGGCCATGACCAAGCACGTGCACTGC
>NW_009201221.1:643-1046 GCF_000690835.1 Fulmarus glacialis
CAGGGCCTTGAGGTTGACTATGACGTGGCCATGACCACAACCATCACCGTGACCATTACTGTGGTGTGACCATGACAATGGCCATGATGATCGCTGTCACCATGCATGATCATCACCATAATGTGACCGTGACCATGGACATGACCATCACCGTGGCCATGACCACCACTGTGACCGTCACCGGGCCCCCTACCCGTCTTCTCGTTGCCCAGGACAGCATAGGTGAAGATCTCGCCCACCCAGTCCTGGAGCTCGTGGTCCTCGGCCACGTCACTGTCCTCAGGGTAGTAGAGAGCCACAATCCCCTCCACTAAGCTGGGCCACCACAGGGACACGAGTGTGACATGGGGACAGGGCCATGCCCACTGTCCTGGCGTCACCCCCAGCAGCTCCCATCCCTGCA
>NW_009201222.1:0-247 GCF_000690835.1 Fulmarus glacialis
CGGGGCTGGTGGGGTCGGAGCAGTGCTGCGGACTCCAGAGAGCTTCGCAGCCAGGAGCAGGCTCTTGAACTGAGCCTCTGCAATATGTTGTTACTGTTTATATAAAAATAACAAACCTTTCCAAATATTTATTACTATATCATGTGCTGAGGAGTGGGTGCCACGCATGCAGAGATGGAAAGCCGCCCCCAAGCAGCTGCCAATCTCAAATGAGGCTGGATCGGAGATGCCGTTGACACGGCCGGGC
>NW_009201222.1:406-670 GCF_000690835.1 Fulmarus glacialis
CGGTCCTGGTGAGGACCCTCGGGATGGTCAAGCAAGGCAGCGTGCTGCAGGTGCGAGGGGGAAGCTGGAAGGCAGCATGAAGGGGGCGAGTTTAAAACGAGATCTGGTTGGAAAGGCACCTCTCTCAGGGGTTTTCTCATCCCAGACTCTTCAAACAGACACAAGTTTGTGTTTGCAATGGCATTTGGGTGGCTTTGCAGGGAACTTTGAAGGCAGCACGGTGGGGGAGCATCCCTCGGCTGCAGGGAGCATCCCTCGCTGCGG
>NW_009201222.1:722-1304 GCF_000690835.1 Fulmarus glacialis
TGCCCACCAGCTCTGAGCCTGACCGGTGACGGGGCTTTGTGCATCTGCTCCTCGTTCGGCACCAACGATTCTGGGCGGCCTTTAAGCTCACAGGAACGTTATTCTTCCTGCAGGGGTATGCAAGAGGCTGCTGTACAAAGCAGTTTTGGGGACATTTCTGTGACTTCCCCTGGGCTCTGCAGGTGCTGGGAGGCGTTGCAGGGTGTCTGAGGTGGCTTGGTGGGGGGGATGCTGCAGTGATGCTGCACCGTACTCTTCTGCAAGGAGAAGGGGAAACTTTGGATGACTGAAGGGAAGATTGCCTGGATGGGATTTTTGATCCAGCGCTCGTTTTTCTGCCCTGGTGAGACGGCTTGGCCCAATAGCATGTGAGCACGTCACAGGTAATGGGTGAGCATCTCTTCTTCTGCTGAAGATCGGGCTTTTATTCCAAAAATCAAACCGAAGGATGGCACGGTAGATCTCGGTGTGCAGCCGTGGAAGTGCCGGCTGAGCGCGGTGGGGAGCCGGCGTGCGTCTGCCAGGCTGGCGAAGGCGGGCACGCAGGCTGGGGGCTGCGGCTGGCTGTGGGAGCTGGTACTG
>NW_009201222.1:1316-4609 GCF_000690835.1 Fulmarus glacialis
AGAAGCTTCTGTTCATTCTCCCCCTGGCTCCACAGACAACTTCTTACGGCTCAGCAGAGAGGTTTCTCTCTTTTTACCCTGCGTAGCAAAGGGAAAACAGGGAAGGAGGCCAGTGTGAACTGGAGAGACTTGCTGGGGATACACGAGCAAAACTCAGCCCAGTGTTTCTGAAATTTGCCCTATTTAAAGTATACAAAGTACTACATAACAGCTGGGAGAAATTTCAGGCAAGCATAAAGATTTTTATTGGTCCATTTAGTATCTTATGTATGGCTTTTTTCCCTTCATTGCTTTATTAAAATAAACTGAATGTAAGGCTGCCTTTGGGCTAGCTGGTGATGGCTGGCATTTATTGTGCTGAGGATGGTGCGAAAACCAGCTGCAGCAGCACAAACTCTGTATAAATAACACCCCTCGGCGAAGAGGTTGCTCTGTAAAACGCCTGGACTTCCAGAAGAGAAGCCACGGCAGTCTGCCCAGAGGGGCTGACAGTACCTAGGCTCTGTGCGAGGGTTATGGAGGCCAGCGTGCTGGGGGATAGGCTAAATTGCGTATCCAAATTTCATTAAAAATGCAAATGGATTCTTCCACTGGGACAGAGTCGCATTAAAAAGTAGGCCATATCGTAAACATTAATAAAGTCATATTGGCCAGCAGGGACGTGGACGTAGAAAGTGAGCCAAGAAAGCTCTTTGCAGAGCCCCATGTAAATAAAATGACTCTTCTCTTTTTCTCTCCTCCTTCTCTGAAAGCTGGCAGCCTGGATAATGTTTTAATTGAGCACAATGGCGTGTAATTGTACAGGACCGTTGCCCAAGAAGAGCAAATTTAATTCATGGCTTGATGAAGTTTTCTTAGTGAAGCAGAAGCCAAGCATACCGGCCACTTAGAGCTAACGCAAAATTCACCTAAACAATAATTGCTTTAAAAAAGAAAACAAAACAAAAACCACTAAGCAGGTCTGATTTCTTCCTCCCCCAATGTGTTTTAAGACGCTTACCTTAATATGATACTGCAGGTAGTGTCCGATTCCCGCTTTCTCTGCTGACCTTGCTCGAGTGCTGGTGCCCCTTTGCGCCTCGAACAGGTTCCTGAGTGCATCCTGCCTGGTGCTGAATCCCAGAGCTTCCCTCGGGAGACCTGGGGCAGGGACAGACGGATCCCCGGACAGAGCTGCCCTGCTCCCTCCCGTAGCAAGGTGACTCCTCCAGCCCGCGCTGCGCTGCGCACCGCCTGTCTAGCGGCATCAATAAAAATCTTGTTCTGAACGACTTGGGTTGGAGAGAGAGGAGCGAGCAGACACAGTAAATCTACATGTTGGAAATGTTATTTTAATATCTTATCTGTATAGCATCAAAAGGAGTGCCAAGTACACTAGAGATCTTGCCAACTGCAGCCCTTTGAATGTCTTAAAGGCAGTAATGTTGCTGTATAATAACATACAGTGCTCCAAACTGTCATGAGATAATGGCCTGTTTTCAAGGGAAGAAAACCAAGAAAACCCAGTGTAATCTACATCTTTTCCTGCAGCAGGGTAGCTGTGGCGTGTGGGGGCTGGAGTGTGGTAGCACTCGTCTTGCGAGGGTCAGCGCTGAGGGGTTTTGCTGTTTGCAGCGCTGCTGGCAAGCCTCTCCTGAGAAGTGAACATTCGTCTCCTGGCTGCAGCCAAGGCAAGCCTAGGAAAGCACTTGGCACCGTGGCGAGCATCTTCCCTCGGGTGAGACTCGGCTTCACGCCCCACGTGCCGCTCTGCGTTAGCCAGGCGCCAGGTCCCAAAGCCCCGCGGCGTCCGACGCTGGGATACTTGCTGCGGGCAAACCCTCGTGCCTGGCTGGACCCGCAATCGGCGTTAGTCCCATCCTGCCGAGCCAGTCCCTGCTGCCGCAGCTCCGCCGGGATCTGCCTCACTGCAGGACGAGCACGAGCGGTGCCAAGGAGAACCGAAGCCTAGGCAGGAGTCGGGGCTGAGCATCCTCCCGGGTGGCGAAAGGCTTTCTGCCCCCCGCACCGCGTGCTGCTGGAGCCGCTGTGCTCTCGCCCTCCATTCACTAAAGCTGTTTTTTTCTGCAGAGGAAGTGGCTGGATTTCTTATCAGCACGTCCCCGTCGGCAGCACCCGGAGCAGGAAGCCTGTGAGACCTCCCAAAATTCCCCCGTGGAGCTGGGGACTGAGCAGGCTGGTAGTAAGGTGGAGAGCGGGTTACGGATGCTCCAGCCGTGGTTACTGGGGTGCTCCATCCCTCGTCTCTGCTCTCCGCAGCCCTCGGTGCCAGTCCCCGCGCAGGGGGTGCGTTTTGGAGAGGTCTGACAGCAGGGTGGGTGAGGTAGTTGCTGGAGCAAAACTGGGGTTTTGCAGCTCAATGCCCAGCTCTGGCCGTGCCAGATTTATGCCAGAACTGGGCAAATCGCGGTGTTCTTTGTGGTGAGACCTGTCTGGGAGGCTGCCCGGTACCGGTGGGTCTCCCTGAGAGCTCCCGCTCCGCTGAGCTCAGCCGCCCCGTCGCAGGGGCCCCCGCGGGCGTCCGTCTGTCTCTCGGACTTTGGCTCTGCCCAGGCTGCCCTTGACCCCTGGCACGGCTGTTTGCTGTCATGTGAAAAGTCCTGCGTTTGATAAATGGCTTTTTTCCTTGATTGGAAGTTTTCCAAATTCTTAGGGTTTTCTTGTGGTTTTTTTTTTTGCCTGCCCTCCTCACCAGCTTTCCTTTTGCCTCCTGGTGGGAGGAAAGGGTTTATTGTCAGCCGCGCTCTGAGGTTTTCCGAGGAAATCGGCTGTCCCAGGACCAGCCCTGTGGGAGAGCCTTCATTTCACAATACGAAATGGGGCTCGAAGTGCTGCGGGGAGAAGGGAGAGGGAAGGGTGGTGGGGACGGGCTGTGACTTCAGCAAGGGGTTGGGATGGTCTCGTTTCCCATTTTTATGGACACATTAGGGAAATGTGGTTTAGGTCAGTGTGTGAAATATTTTCCAGTGCGGTGCTTCTGGTGGGATTTCCCCTGATGGATGGGGAGTCGGTAGGAGACTGGAAGTCTGTGTGGCTGGGAAGGGCTCTCGAAGGAGGCTGCTAATAGCTGGGTCCCTTCCCTCGCCCCTCTGCCCTGATAGCTTGGCACGTGCCCTGAAGGATCAGCCCTGTGCCGTGGGGTTAACGGAGCACCTGGCACGGGCAGTGTGTTTCCAAAACAGCAAGTTGCCCCTGCAGACGGTCTGACCGCGGCTCGCTGTGCCGGCGGTGCTGTCCTCTCCCTGGCGGGCTCTGGCTCCAGCGGGTTTGGCACAGGCACCGCAGCGCTGCCG
>NW_009201222.1:4973-5485 GCF_000690835.1 Fulmarus glacialis
GAGGGGGGCTGGGGTGCGGGTCTGAGCCCCCTCCGCGTGGAGAACGTGAGATGAATGGAAATTGGGTCCCGTCTTGAGCACCTGGGTGGCCGCGCGCTGTGTGGACCTGCGGGACGTGGCTGTGCCCGGAGGAACCCGGGCAGGGGTCCCGCTCCGCCACCTCGTCCAGCGTTTATTGCAAGGAGATTTGCTTTCTCTGCCTCCCCCGCGGCAGCACAAGAGAGGGATTGAAAACAGCCTTGGAGAATTAAGCTCATCAAATTAGCAGTGTCCACTGGGGCGAGCGGGTAAGGCGTGACGGACGGCAAGCAAAAGTGAAATGAGGCTACAGAGCTTGGGTTTTGCTCTTTCCTTGCTGTGCCCTCTCAGTGCACCGTGTGGCTTTCGCTTGCTTGCTGCAGGTGGAGTAGCTATAGCCTGGCCTGCTTGTTAGCCTTAATAAGGCGATTGCTAATTGATCAGGGACTGGAGCTGCCAGCTGCTGCACAGCGCTTCAGCGCGCTCTCCTTTGC
>NW_009201222.1:5585-6140 GCF_000690835.1 Fulmarus glacialis
CGCTCTCCTTTGTTAGCCAAAAACCTGGCTGCTGACTTACGGCGGGGGCACGTGTGCTCCAGATTTGGGTTGGCAGTCTGCGACCTTGCTTCGGTCTGGTGCATCTGCAGAGAGACGCCTCGGTGGGGGCACCCCCACGTGTCACCGCAGCGAGTCCCCTCCCGAGGGGGGCAGCTGCCCGCGAGCACCCGGGGGCTGCCCGGCGTGCCTCCCCTCCCTTCGCCACTCTGCAACACCCTGGGCTGCTGCTTTCTTACTGGGGACCAGATGTCTCCTGACGCTGCCCGTACTTGACGATGGACATTTATTTGCCCGTTTGAAGATGCTGCGGTGCGGGGGGAATGGCTGCTGGTGGCCGTCTGGGGAGGTCCTTCAGTGGGAGCTGCTGATGGAGAGCATCCCGGCTACCGCAGGATGCCCTGCCCTGTCTGCAGCTTCCCAGGGCGTTTGATGCTCCTGAACATGGTGGCAGTGATCTTTTTAAAGGAGAGAGACAATGAGGAGCAAATAACGCTTGACTTTTTTTTTTTTTTTTTTTTTTTCTTTTCTTTTTTT
>NW_009201222.1:6629-8283 GCF_000690835.1 Fulmarus glacialis
CAAATAACGCTTGACTTTTTTTTTTTTTTTTTTTTTTTTTTTCCCTATTTTAAAATAGACTTAATGAACATGGAACAACTTCTTGATGGGTTTGTTGCTCGCGGAGGGCGGCTGCTGGCTGCTCAGCCCCGCTCAGCCCCTCGGACCCTCCTCCCCGGCCGGGTGCTGGTGCTTTGGTGTGGGGGTGTGGGAAGGTGCAGGGCGTGGGGGGGACGGGGTGGAGCGTGGGGGAAGTGTGAGTCAGCAGCTGCCCGTGCAGATGGAGGGCTGCCTCGATAACCCTGCTGGAGGCTCGGCAGCGCAGGGGTTAGTGCGTGCTGCCCTGCTCGGGGTCCCTCCTCTGAACCCCCTCTTTGCCGTCAGCTGCAGAGGTTTGGGACATACGCTCCTCTTAATGGGAGAGCCCGGGAGAATCAAAAGCTAAAGGAAACGCCTACTGTACTTCAGAGCTGTTGAAGATGAGCCTGCTTTCTGCTGGCATGTTGCGGGAGGAAGTGGTTGAAATAGCAAGATAAAGTCCAGCCAGCTGCTCTCCTCTGGCTGGGGCGTGGGGAGAGAGCAGCACGATCCCACATCCCCCGGGGCTGCGGGACCCTGCTTGGCCACGGCCAGCCACGCTGGGGGAGCAGACAGGGCTCGCAGGAGCATTTTCTGGCTTCCCACCACGCAGGAGCAGGGATGGAGCTTCATCTCCTGCCGTCTGGCAGGTCCTGTGGCTGTCTCCTGGGCTTGCAAGCTCCAAAACATGCTGGCTGATATTAGTCTGGATGGGTTGGTGGGGAGACCTGCGTGTTGGTTAGGCAGAAGTGGAAGTGCTGAAGGACACGCTGTGCTGTGGGCTGACCCTCTGGCTGCAGTCTCAGGTGCCCAGCGGCACGCTGGTGGTTTGCACAGCTGGGGCAGGACGTGGCATGCAACAGTCTGCAGAAGAGAAAGGCCAGAGAGAAACTGGAAAGTATCTTGAGATCGTCTTGAACACTCCCGTTCGCTTCTTGACAGGTCGATGCATGGGAGGTGTGTGAATGTCAGGAGCTGTTTGTGTCTGTGCTTGAAGTGCTGTCAGGGCAAACTCGTGCCTTGGGTTCCTGCCCTCTGCGATGGGCTGGTGTTGGTGAGCACTCGGGTTATTTGGGGAAACGCTTTGCTGATGGTGAGGCAGCAGAGCAGAGAAACGGTCAGCGTTTTGCTGTAGGAAACCCAGGACTGTGACACAATTACATGATGCAATTGCAACATCTAATAAATCCTATGTAGGAAGCTTCACCTTACGAGGACCCTGGCTAACTGCTGCCTTCAGTGGTTCTTAAATTGATCTGTTACTGTTTCTGGGTGTTCAAGGAACCCTTCAAACATCACTTTGTATGCAGAGGAAGAAAACTCCCAAGATGCAGCGTGCTCAAAATAAGCCAGAGGCAGCAGCAGGGAAGTCATTACTCTTCATATCGGCCAAAAAAAAAAAAAATGTTGCTGTTGTATTCATGATTTTTTTTTTTCTGCACTTCCTGAAAAGCAAAGGGACCGTGCAGCAACTCCGGCGCTTCAGCGCGAGTCACGGGGGTCGCCCGGTGCCTCACCACGGAGTTACCGAAATTGCAGGGTTAGGCAGTCAGCGCGGGAGCTCGCCTGCTCGGCGGGACCGGTACGCGACGCCCGC
>NW_009201223.1:0-5236 GCF_000690835.1 Fulmarus glacialis
GGGTCTGCCCCGCTCGGCTTGCGGGAGGGGCAGGGGGCCCCAGCCTCGCCCCTCGCCTCTCCTCCCCGCCAGCTGGCTGCTGTTGGCAGCTGTCTTTTGTTCGGCGAGTGTCCGGCGTGCTTGCAGGGGATAATCTCGGAGCCCGGGGCGCCCCTCTGTAGGTTTCCTTCGGCTGTGCCTCAGCACCCGGGCTCTGTGGACTTGAGGCTTGTTTTCTGAATTCCCTTACGGATGGGGGAACGCCTGGGCCATGGCTGCTGGCAGTGACAGCAGCCTACCTATCTGGCCATTGATACGACATACAAAAATACCTTACATAAACCGCGTGCGAAATAGACATAGCTATCATACGGAATCCAGATTTACACTCATAAATGCTTTGGATGTAGATCCTAAGTAATATACAGCGTTTTCATGGGGTCTACTGAGAGAAGGAGCTTGTTCTGGACGTGTTCTGTGTGCACTGATAAGCGAGGGGATTCAGAATCAGCACAAGGGCTGATGCACTGGAGGAGGGAGGCACTGGTTTGCTGTGCTTTGTAACAGCCCTTATTATGTGGACACAGACACAGCCTTTGTGGATTCTTTGCTAAGGAGGTATTTAGCCTGCTAATGCCAGCTCCTGAGCTGCCCTGGCCTCGGCAAGGATGCTGAACCCCAAACAAAGATGTGAACAACAATGACAACAACCAACAACAAAGTCATGTTGATTTCAAGCTCCATTAAAACAACACAGGAACAAATCAATGCCTGGCAAGCAGAAAAGGACAGAATCAGTGGGGAAGGATACCACACATAGTGGAGAAGGGAAAGGGGGGACAGCCAGCAGCTATAAAAAGATACCTCTAAGGACCCCTTCAGCAGTCTCCTCCTCCTTTTAATTCCTTTAGAAGTTAATTCCTGTTCAAGGGAAGGATGGGCAGTGCTGTAACAAAGCGGATTAGCCAGATACAAGGTTTGTTCCAAAATAACAAAAGTTATTACGTAGTAATGAGGTTTAGTTAATAGATTCACAGACTTCAGGTCTGCTGGGATTCCTCTGGACATCCTGCTTGTGGAGCAGAGGCTGCTGAACTTGCCCGGATGATTTCTGCCTCCTGCCTCTTCTGTAAAGCTGCAGGCCAGAGCTTAGGAGCACAACCCCTTGTCCTTGTGGACAGGCAAGCTATGGAGAGCTCCCGGCATCCTTGCAACAGTTGTTTCAGCGGTTGGTTTTCCTGTCCTTGGAGTGTTTATCTGGCTATTTTCACCTTTAATCCATAAAATCTCATTATTTCTTTTCCCGTCTCCATTAAAGAGATACCTCTGATGAGACATTACTCCCCTGGGCAAGTCTCTCTAAGTTGCGATTGAGTCCCCCACATAACACAATGTTCCAACTTGCATTTTTCCCAGTGTGATAGCCTCCCATCTCCCTTTTAATGTATTGCCACTGGCACCTGAGCTAGCCTCTGCTGAGATGCTTGGGGCAGACCAGATCTCAGCACTACCGTTTTAAGCTTTTTGCAAATCCGGGAAAAGACATCTTTGATGGTTACCCTTGCTTCACACATTCAGGGTTTCCTTCACAGGCCCAGCAGCTAGAGGCTTTTCTCTGTGAAAGGAAAGAGAATAGCCACAGCTGTGATTATGCAGTACACTAGGCAGGTCTGTTCTCACCCTTGGCAACCCTTTGGTGCACTGCTTGGCCACGGGGAACAGTGATGGTTTGGCAAACACTGAAATTGCCCGACTCGTTCACTATGAGGGCTAGGAAGGGAACGCTGTTCCTGGCAGCTTGCGGGTGACACAGAACAGACATGGCAAACAGAGGAAATTCCCCCCCGGTTTGTTGCAAACTCAAATCTGAAATCAATTGCAGAAGGAAAAACTCGGGATTGATCACAGCTTGATCTAAGCAAGGTGACATTTCAGTGCCACATCTGGGGTACGATTAAGATTTCCCTTCAAGAATATGGGGAGATTTGATAGAGCCTTGCGCCTTGGCCTCCCAAATCACAGACCTCAAACATTTGAGACAAAAATGTAAATCCATTAGCAGCAGCAGCAGTAGACCATTAGCCCTGGTGCATCAGGCCTAACTTATTGAGCCAAAATGTATTATTTTCATGATCCTGCACAAAGCAAAACCCATCACATTTGGCACAGTTCTGGCTGTTAACTTCTAAGATTTATTACACAGTGCCATGGGGCCCCTGCTCTGCAGCTTTTTGTGAGTCCAAAATTTCCGTGAAGCCCAAGGGGACTTCTGCATGAGCAGGAAAGGCAGGAGTAGAATGCTTTGGTTTGGCAGGTTTTGTTATTTCTATGGGAGGAGGATCATAATATGTAACATATTTAATTGCATCATATTTATTTTTTTTTATTTGGGGACATCTCTGTGTGCATGTCCTCTGAGGGGCTGATGGGCTGCGTTCTGCTTTGCTGTATCTGCTGGTTTAGCCAATTTTTTCTTTCCTTGTTTCTAACCCTCACAGCAGTAGGTTTCTAAAGCGTATCCCAGCCAGAGATGTGGAGGAGGAGCCCTAACTACTTTATATACCATGGTGCCTGCAATAATAGGGCAGGGGTTTCAAAGGTTGCCCATCCTTTCCACTCCTAGTACAGGAATACATGAACCACTCTGAGGCTCAGAAATCCCTTTCATAAATCTATAACCATATTCCACTAGAAACAAAGAGAGGAAAAACCAACCCACCTGGTGCTTCAGATAATCCGAAGGACTGGGCTGTGAGGAATCCCCCCTTCCCCAAGAAAAATAATTCCTGATACTGTAAAGAATCAGGATACTTACCCCTTCTCGATTTTTAGGGATGTTAGAAGTCTTATTTTAGATGGCAACTAGCCATCAGAACAGAGATCCAAAAGTTATACAAGTCCCTGCCTCTGCACCCCTGTGAAATCTGTTTTAGGCACAGATACTAGAAATGGTGTAGTAATTTGGCCGACACTTACATAAGTTGTCATGCTAATATAGTTCTTGAAAATTGCAATTAAAGCATGAAACAACATTTGGCTGGGAAAAAAAAAAAAGCTTGCTTGTAGTCAAGCACTGTTTTGTCCGCCCAGCATTTTGGCTGTTCAGCCAGTACAAGAGTTTTCTGCTGATGCTGACATGTGACGTAACGTCTCTGCAGCAACCTGCTGCAATAGGACGTTTCACGCGCACCTCCCAAAATCCTTCCCACTGGCTAACGTGGTTGAGCACGGTCTTTTGGCAATGTGCAGGACACGGGATGGGTTTGGTAAGGGTTCTGCGATGACACAGCTCCTTTGGATGGGGTCTTCCCTGGCAAGCTGATACACATCCTTCCCCAGGGCTGAACGGTTGCTGGGCTGGAGTCAGGGCAAAACGGCAGGTCCAATACTTTGTCAACGCAGCTCCTATCTGCTCTGGGATGAGCGCAGCACATGCTCAGGAACAATGGGGCTGGGCTGATGGATAGCCCTCAGGGGACCACTGCGTTTCCATTCTCGGGGCTGCTGCCTGCCACGGAGGAGGAAATGTCACCCAGGAATTCCCCCACACCAGTGAACTCCAGTTCCTCCACTGATGTCTGGGGCTGTGCCTCCGCTCCCCTTCCCAAGTACTGGCTGCTTCCCAGTGGCTCCCTGCACACATGCAGTCTGGCAAGGCCCTGCGGCTTGAAAGGCTCAGTGGGAATGGACATCTTATATTATTTTTTACAATTATGATTACCGGAGGGGATTGGAAGAAGGGGGGGAGGAATTGCTCTTTAAAACATTTCTCAGTGGGTTTTTTCAGCTGCTTTTGTTTGATGAAGAGCCCACAGCAGAGGCCTGTCATTCTGGGCTGGGAGTGCATTTGACACTTCTGTCTCCACTGTGTACCTGATGTGTATTTGCTGCAGTGCTGATTACATTAACGACTGTGTTTATAAACATTTTGAATCAGTGTAGAAGGCTGTGCTGAACAGAATTTTAAAGCCGGCATCAGTTTTATTTTTGCTTTTTCATCTGTAAACACACATAATATGTCTGCAGCGCAGTCAACAATGAGGGATCAGAGGTGCAAAGGGCTTCCTGAGCTGATTCTCTGCTTGGCTTCACTTCTGAGCTCTCCTGATACAGCCTCCTGCATGCTTACATGAACACACATACATACACACACATATAGACTGTACAGACAGCAGACACTTCTTCAGATCTGAAAGCACCATCCTTTTAAAAGGCAATTCAGTGCTGATAGTCACTCCTGTCCTACCGTTCTCTGGATAGGGCCAGCAGTTGGAGAAGAAATTAAATCTGAACTGGTGAGAAAATTGCCTCCCAGTTAATGGAAGCTGATGCAAGTTGTAAGCAGTCTGCAAACAGCAGCGGAGTTTTTCTGTCCTCTTCTGTTGAAGGGTTTGTAATAGACTTGCTGCAATGCTATCTGAGTGCCTTAACCCTCTCAATCCCCACAGCACCCCCTTGTGAGGCAGGAATTAAACCATAATCTTCATTATAAACGAAGAAAAGAAGCCCAGGGAGATTAGGAATCCCAGCCTTGCAGAAAGCCGTATGAGTTCTGCTATGGGCTTTCAGTGGAGAGTGGCTGGAAGTGCAAGGCTGGTGGGCTTTGGAAGACCCACGTTTTGGAAATGCCCAGCGACGGCTGATCTGAGTGCCTTTCAATCCAACCAGCCACAAATTGGGGGTGAATTTGGGCTGGAGAGCTCTTGCATGGGTAAGACTGCTGCAAGCAGCATCCACGTCTAGCTCAAACCACTGCACCATGCAGCTCTTTGGTCCACTCTTTTCTTCTTGGCTTTCTGTGCCAACACACGCCTTCCACTCCAGCCATCAAGAGTAAAGTTACTGCTGGGAGATGTTTTTAACTTTGGGTCCTTTCTGAGCTAGGCAGAGGAAGGGATGGAGGCTCCATCTGTATCAACAGATGGAGGTTAGGAAAAGGGCACCAAACTTTGTGAGTGCTCTTGAGGTGTCTCCTGGCTTACTGTTGCAGGAACTGGGGTCACGTCTCCCCGTGCAGGCAGTGCTGGAGCAGAAGGAGGGGGTGCGGCTGACCCCACCGTTCCCGGGGCAGGGACCATTGGGGCAGATGCATGCCCGTTGCACGGCAGGAGAGCATTTCTGACGGAGCAGACGGGCCGAACAGCTTGCGAGGAAAAAGGCAGGCGAAACTGGCTGGTGCCTCTGTGCAATTCCCCCCGGGAGCCCGAGAGCCGGCCCCAGGCACCGCTGCACCGAGCACAAGTGCCGAGCACCATCT
>NW_009201224.1:0-4668 GCF_000690835.1 Fulmarus glacialis
GCGCCCTGTCCGGGGGGGACCCTCTTTTCCCTCTGAGCACAGCAGAGCTGCAGCTGCAAGAACAGCCTCAGAGCCCCCAGCTGCCCAGGCTGAAATAAATCCTGTGAATTCGGGGGGGTTTGGGGCCTCAAGCCTCGTGTGACAGAAATTAAAGTTTCTACTCAGCTGACGCGCAAATACCAGAGGCTTTGACGAGCTGCTGCTGCTTAGCAGACGTGGCTTTTGTGTCACAGGTCCGTGCCCCGCTGGATGGATGTGCAAAGGCTGCGCAGATAACGTGGGTCCGGGGCCGCCACCGAGCCCCTTCCACTGAATTTACCTCTTGGTCACAGCAGTACGCCCAGACCCACTGCCCACACTGCTGAACTGTCACCTTGCACCGAGAGGTGCAGCTAAGACCTGAATCTGTTGCTTTTTAGCACGCCGAATGGACCACCTCCCTTTTCTCTTTTCCAGGTGAGTTAGAGAAGAGCTGTAAACGATGGCTATGGCACTAAGGCGCTTCCGTCATCTGCCTTCCCTGCTTTGTCGTTCGTCGTTCGCAATGATACGGGGGCTGCCGCAGGCTCCTGGAAGCCTCCCCGCCCCGCTCCTCGCAGGGTGCCCAGCAGATGATGCTGACCAGACAGCTAGCTACCAAAAAAGGTAACGGCGGCAGCCTTTTTCTTAGTGTTTGCAACCCCTCAGTATGTTGCCAGAATTTCTTTTCTTATCCCTTTTATCTCGTGAACCAGCATTGATCTAACTTAGGCAGAACACAGCTCTGGAGGAACTGATTTGCAGTGAACAGGAAACCTTAGCGCTTCCCGCGGGAGAGATACCGCATGGAGCTGCTGCTGCGCTGGGGCGGTGGGTAGCAACCGTCACAGCCCAGGCTGGAGTCAGTGCACACAGCGTGACCTACAGATATGTTTTGGCTTATGTGCTCAAGTGCTGGGCTATTTGCTCATTAAAATATACAGTCACTTTGGTTTATCTTAGACTCAATTCTGAATCTAACAGTGGTTTTAATGTCTTCTTTCTACTTTCTAATGCAACAACTAACTGTTGTCAGAAACAGAAATTAATTTTATGCGTAATCTGCAGCTAAAGGTAAAGGGCAGACTCAAGCCAGAGTGAATATCAGTGCTGCCCTAGTTGAGGATATTATCAACTTGGAGGAAACCAATGAAGACATGCAGGCCGTGGTAGAAGCTCTGAAAGAAGATTTCAGCAGAAATCTCAGTGTTAGAACCTCACCAGGTTGGTAACTTTCTTGTATGATGCTCTATTGCCTGTAAATAAGGATACCAGCCCCAGTAACAGAGAACTCTGATTTTTTCAAAATTGATTTTCTTTTTATTGAGTTATTCGCTGGGCACCCAATTACTACAACCTTGACATCCCCAGCTAAAGGCTTTCTTCACCCTGAGCTTGACCAGGAAGAATCCATTTTTGTTAATAGCTTCCTGGAAATAGCTTTTGTAAGTGGGAGATGTCAAAAGCGTCTAACTGAACTGTTTGCAGATGTGATGAAGAAGCAGGTTGTCAGCTAATGGTGCAGTAGGGCAGGAAAAATCCAATTGCCATTAAATTAGCCTTTTGGAAATTGCCACCAGGCTGGTGTCTGGCATATACAAACTTCTTTTGCTGTGCGTCTTTGTGGTTAGTGACCTTTACAAGCCCTGTTCACTTAGTGAATTTTGTGTTTCAGGAAGAAATGTGAATATATTTGACTAAGCTACAGTTACTATAAGACTCTGAACATACGTATTTGTAAGTAGTATCAAGTTTCAGGGATAAAATTTAACATTAAACAATGACCAAATTTGAATCATTCACCACCCCAGCTCTGGCAAGGGCACTTCAGTCTTTAGCGGAGTTGGAAAGCATAGCTCTGTCTCTTAACTATTTATTTTAACCATACGGTTTTTTTTAAATTGCACTGATAAAGTACCTCTTGTCCCATGTGTCTTTTGGCCTGTTAACATTTTGCAGCAGAAACTAGAGAGCAGATTAAGAGTAGCTTAGGGAGAAACTGAATACTTTAAATTAGGCAGTGTACAGCACCTCCTCTTGGGACTTGGAAAAAAAAATGAGGGGTTTGAGAGAACACTGCTAAGTTAAAGACAATAGTTGTCGTGATTTTTGTAACAACATTTTGATTTTCTTTAAGTTCTAAGAATTAAAAAATAATTACTTCCTTTTAATTTTTAACAATCTTGCTTAGTTTATCTATTCTAATAACAAAAACAAACGAGTTTTGTTTTCATGTTTTTGTGCTTTAGAGTAGCATTGAAATATTTAGCTTGCAAATACCACAGGGGATGCATGAACACAAACAGCACCTGAAGTCTGAATAAACATGATTTTTTTCTTTTGTAACATCTATATTTTGCATACCAGAAGGGAAGTGGGACACTGCATACGTGTTTTTCTTCAGCATTGCTGTGAACTGCTGTATCATACTCAATCTCTGCTGTGTTTGTTCTTTTGAGGGGCCCTTGATCACATAATCGTGGTGACAAAAGACGGGAAGTTTCCACTGAACCAGCTGGGGCAGATCTCACAGAAGTCACCACAGCTCATTATAGTGAACATGACCAATTTTCCAGAGGTAAGGACACATTACCCAAGGCATTGCGAGGGGAGAGAATTACCACGGGAACAAACAGGTTGATGCTGAGCAAAGGAACATTTAGCCAATTCAGTCAAACCTGGCAGGGGTGAGAGCTCTGGCTGGGCTGCGTGTCGCTTCGTGGCTGACACAAAACAGAAGCGGTATTTTGCTGCCGACTGCATGGGGCAGGCGACTCTCCAGCCCTGCCTGGCGCACAGAGCATCTCGCGTGCAGCGGCACAGGGTCAGACGAGAGTTACATGCTGCCCGTCAGGCTGCGACTGCTCTAAGGGTCGTATCCAATAAATGCCACAGTATGAGACGTTTGCTTTGGGGACTGGTTTCCCGTCAGTTGGATCCGCAAGAGCTTGGTTGGAAAGCGGCGCTGAGCGTGTCGCAGGCCAGATGCCTGGCTTAACTGTGCCCTGCCAGTTCTCCCCATTTCCCATGCTTTTAAGGCACCCAGTAGTCTTGAGCGCGCACACACTCTCCTTTGGTTCACCTGAATTACACATGTGGAAGCGAAGCTGCTTCTGCCCCGTTGTATTTATGTCATTTCAGTTCCTCATGAAGACGTGGCCATGCACAGAAACCAGACGTGTAGTTGGAATAGTCTGTATTTGTGCTGGGAACACCATCAAACTCCTCTAAAACTTGCTTACTTATCACCAGGGTTGGTGACACCCCCTGAGAGCTCATGGAGACGCTGCTGATGCAGCCTACGAGCTTCTGAAAAGCCTCCCTGGTAGGACTAAGCTGGACCCGTGCTAAGTGCTGTCACAGGGCCTGACTCGGGCGCTGCTGAGGTTAGCGAGCTCCTCCCTCGGCAGCGCCTGAGGTCAGAACCCGAGTTAGGTGCTTTGACCTATCCTCTGGGAGAGCCGAGTCCCCTTAATTTTCTGCAGGAGCCTTCGTTAGACTTGCCCCTAAATGAGGCAGCAAATCTGAATCCCACCTCAGGATCGAGCATTAGTGGTCCCCTGCAGCGAGCTCATGCAGATAGAGCCGGGCAGCCGGGCAGATTGGAGCAATAACGAGCGCAAGGTTAGCTATTCATCCCGCTCCAGGTCTGGAGGTTTGCCAAAGCTTATCTCTATTTATTTTGCAAAGGCTTTCCCCGATTAATTAAGTCAGCAAAGTCTCAGAGGAGGTCAGTGCAAGGCACTTGATGCCTAAGTGTTTCTTAAAGTGTATCCAGCATGTATAATGGCTTTGAAGAATGAAGGCCCCTCATCAGCGAGTGCACCGAGGTCCCTCGGAGTGCCGGAGCTGAGAGGGCCGGAGAAGTCACTCCATGACTTAGCACGTGTCCAAGCGGGAGCTCAGGCTGAGAAATGGGCATGTGAGAAATTAAATATCACACTGTATAGCATTGCCTACATTTGCTTTCTAAGCCAAAGGACCGTTTTTCATTTGAGCTAGAGCTAGAGCTATTTCTCTCAATGCAGTTGTTTTATACCATAACTGTTCCATGGATAGATTGAACTCTTTAAACCATTACAGACATGTTTACTTGATGTCATTATTTACAGCATATAGTCAGTACTTTATGGCATTGAAAAGCAAATAAAAATGCCTGAAGAGTCTGGGAAAGAAAATAATCATAGAAAAGGAGTTGCAGGGCCAAATTCTGTTTGCCCAAGAGTTACAAAACCGAACAAGACTATGTTTTTTAAGCACGGCTATTTATTTCATGGGCTGCAAGAGGATGGGGGCAATATTGCAATATTTTCCCCTTCCTCTGTCTCCTCCAATATGTATGTTAAACAACACGGCTTTTACTGAGCACTTCCTTCCTACAGAGCAAGCACTGTCCATAGAATAACACGTTTACATTCCTAACGTGCTGAGATCATCTTGGCTACATTTTCTCTGCCCTTGTAGTGTTCTAGAGGACAGCAGTTACGTCTTACAAAACACTAGCAGAGCATTCATTTTGTTCAATGATGTCACGCATTGGAGACCTAAACAAATATGCAGAGCTTTAGTTTGTGCCTCAGTTGACAAAAGCTGAACTTCATAAATACAGTCTACCGCAGCAGCCTGGAGCTGAAGTTGATGATGGGAAAG
>NW_009201224.1:4682-9311 GCF_000690835.1 Fulmarus glacialis
GAAATGCCACGCGAGTGTCACAAGAATACAGGCTTGCTCGGTCTTGTTATTGTCAATGTCAAGAACGAAGCAACCTGGCAGAGCACTGCGGGAGCTGCCGGCAAAACTGATTTAACTGTGAAGCCTGACACTCTGTAAAGGTACACCAGTGCCCTGGGATGGGGAAGGAAGCCTTTTAATCACTTTGCAGTTACCAGGCAAACCTGCGCACCCCACCTTTTAAGCGGAGCAGAGTGTCAGCCAGCGGTGGTGGAGTTTTGAGAAGTTAATCCTAAGTAATAAGCTGTAAAATAAACATAGAGCTGGGCACAGGCGCTATTTCTCAGCCAACTGCTACTGCCTTGATGTAATGTGGTTAAGTTGTAGTGCTGAAGTGGTTAAGTTAGTTAACGTTTCTAAATTGGCACTGTGTGATTTCTAGTGGGAAACATTCAACTGGAATTCTTAAATGCTCAGAATCTTTCATCTCCTTCGCCACAGTCAGGCTATGCCTTGGGAATTTATTGCGGTTTCACTCTGCGTTGCCTCAAACCATTCAAATAGTTTCAAAGAAGCAAAACAGTTTTCTTTTGTTGTTGCTTCCCTTCCCCTCTCCCCCGCTTCGTGCCCCCTACCCCAATACCAAGCGCGGCCATAGTTTCCCATTCGGTTTGATCAAAGCTCTCCGCACCAATGTAACTTCCTGATCTTACTGGTAACAGAAGTAAATGTTTCCATGTTCCGTGGAGATGGATTGCCAACTATTGACAGAGTTCTGGCATATGGGAGTGATTATTTCCTAATTCCCTTTACCTTTTGATCTGTTTTACAGAGCACAGCTGCAGCTACGAAGGCTATAAGGGAGAGTGGCATGAACCTGAACCCAGAAGTGGATGGGACAATAATTCGGGTGCCAATTCCTAAGTGAGTATCGGTGGCTGCCCGAGTTCATCATCATGCAAGACAGTGCAATAGGTTGCAGTGAGTGCCCTTCAGAGGGTAAGCATGCACGATTGCTGTAATGCCATGATGCAGCTGCTTTCCAAATAGCTGTATTTCAGGTTCAGAAAAAAATCTGAGCCCCTAAAAGTGTCTGGTGGAAGTTCTTCCAAGTGTCTGAGCTCTAAATCACCACATTTTGGCATCTGGTGGTTGGTCTTGTTCTTTATCTTCCCCCTGCAGAGGAAAGTTGGTCCTAGCTGGCTGCAGCACTTTGCAAGAGACAGCCAAAGGCTTTTGAAGCTGTATTGCCTTAATTCAAGGGCTGATTCTTTGCCGCCCTGCTGTAAATTCCTTGAGTTACACCAGCGTAGAGCAGCAGTAATGCAGTGGTGAACCAGTAGTATTAGGGGTGAATAGCACCTTGCTGCAGAGAATACTAAAAGGAAGTGATGAAGGAAAGAGCGAGGAAGTTGATAGCTTTGACTAAAAAAATCCACTCCCTCTTCTTGTGTAATACGCATTGCGTAACTGATGGCTGCGTGGAAACTTTGGTATAGGGCTGATAGAAAAGGAGGCTGCTCCTGGCCGAGGACTGAGCATCGCTTCCCTCGCCCATCACAGGTGTCTCCCAGCCCTTGGACAAGGCAGGAGGTGCCACTGCATCAGTGCCTCAGCTGGGATCAGGAGAGCACTTTTGAAGCAATCCTGGTGATCCCTGCTTAGCGTGCTTTGGGCTGCAGCATGCTGGGGTCTCTGCCTGTGAACGGGATTCCTTTCAGATGAAACTAAATAGAGAGGTACCCTCTGGGAGTGCTCCGAGTGCTCCCCCACTGCGCACACATGTCCGGTCCTTGGGACCAGGCTGGACCTCGTGTGGAGCGAGACCTTCCAGCAGCTCCGCTCGTACTGTGCTGCGCAACTCGCTAGCGTAGACACAGCCTGTAACGGGCAGTAGCACTGCTCTGCCCAGGTTTGGGCGGTGCAAGGAAAACACGAGTTCCTGTGGGTGCTCCGACCCTGTGGCGATGGAGCCGTCCAAATACCCTGGGCAGACGCGGGTGTACGTGATCTCACACCCTGGGGTTAAATGGCACTGGGGTGCTGCGAACAACTCCTACAAAGGGTAAAGACGGCTCCGTACACTGCCTGTGCGCACAAACACCTTGCACGTGCGCTGCGTTTTACAAGCAGGTGACTTCTCAGTAAAGATGAGCCAAGTATTTCTCGTGCTTTAGATCTACTTTAAAATTCCATAGAATTTTTATCCAGCATTTTGATCAGAGAAGTCTAATTGCAGCTTTCCCTTGCTGTCGGTGAGAGGGAATGACATTATCATTCTATTTGCTGATTTTCTTTTCCCTGCGCTCCCTGCCCTTCCCCCATTCCTCAGGAGAGGAGGAGGAGGGTACCATTATCTTCATAATTGCTGAGGCTCCCGGGTTGCTGCACAGTGGTTTGATTGTTAATGGGCACTTGGGTCATCCTTGAATATGAATTGCAGGGGAGGAAACTCCAAAACTGCAAATCCCAATCTTTAAAAAAAAAATACTGTTTTTTAAACAAATGTGTACAGTCTGTCACTATCTTTTGCGGTGCTGCAGAGTGAAAACAAGTCTTTTCTCCCCAGGGAAGATCTGCCTAGCGTGCTCCCTTGTTCCTCTGGTGTGCAAGGGTTGCTGCTTCTGGCCCCTTTCTCCCTGGCTGGTTGGCAGCCCACGGAGTCCCGAGTTAAAGAGGTTTTCGGCTCAGGAGACGTGCCCTGCAGGTCAGCCCTCGCAGGCATCTCCAGCCCCGCTTTCTCACCCGCTCTTCAGTAACACGACTGGGTCTTCCAGAGTTTCATCCACTTATCAAGACAAGCAGACAGTTTCAACCTCTTAAAACCTTCTAATGCAAAGGGGGGACGGAAATAATCAAATTCTGCTAGAGGCCTCTCTTTAATATTATATCCCTGAATGACTTTTTTAAATTTTCTAAGTTTTTCATTTTCCCAACTCTAAAGATGTTTACGAAAGAATATATGACAGATGATGCAGTGAAATTGCCGAAATTATGGCAGGTGTGCAAAATGAGCAAACAAATCAGAAATGAAGAGACAATATTGTTTCTGCAGAAATTGGTTCTTTCATGAGGGGAGGCACAGTAAAAGTAAAATCAAGCCTGAATTG
The DNA here is from genome assembly GCF_000690835.1 of Fulmarus glacialis. NCBI lineage: Eukaryota > Metazoa > Chordata > Aves > Procellariiformes > Procellariidae > Fulmarus > Fulmarus glacialis. Next base: position 7,772 of record NW_009201224.1, read on the forward strand.
TCTTTGCCTGTTATTAAAAACACTTCTTAGTGTGACCTATCAGCTGGACACACATACATCATATTTTGCCTTATGCAGCTCCAGCTATGCTTCAGTGCTTGAGAGTGTTTCAACTGAGCATTTTAAAATGGAGTTTACTTTTCAGTATTTATTCTATTAGTTTAGTTTTTGCATTGCAGTTTTAACAGAAAAAGTACACTCGTTTCTTTTCGTGCTTACTTCTGCTTCCTGCTAGGATCCCCTCTGCTCCCTAAGGCATTCGCCTGTTTGTGTTGCTAGCACTGCATAGGCAATATTTATTTGTATAAAAAGTATTCTCTGAGGGCTTAAAAAGAAAAAAAAAAAAAAAAGAAAGAAAACCAGCCATGGGAACATTTGTATTGGTTGATCTCTTGGCCGAATTTGACCTGACCTTGTGTCTTTTATGGTATTGCCTCATTTTTAGATTCATCTTTTTTGGACCCATTGTGTTACACTGGATATTGTTTGTAAATTAGTAATATTTTTACACATGCTTTACTGAAAGCCAGATGACTCACTTGAAAGTTTAATGACTCATTGTGAGCTTTTTTTCCTTTGCCCTTTAAGAAATATGGAAAGATACCTACTATGGGGAGAAAGGACTCAAAAAAATTCATTTGAAAAAACCAAAGCTGTTTCTGAGCTGCGTTGCTCTGGATCGCTCATCATCACAAGTCTCTGGCGTGCTTTTTGTTGAGCAATATATGTCGTACCCTATGTTTATCTGCAATTATGCATGCGGAGTATCTAGTTAAGCCTGCTTTCCTTTAACTGATCCCTCTCGTTCACAGGAAATTCCTAGCATTTGAGATACAGAAATTACCCTTACCCGCATAAATGTCTTGCGTTGGACACAAGACATGGCTTGCATCGTGCTCGCTGTGGGTCTGCTCCTGCCGTCTGTGGGGAGAGGAGCGTCCAAGGGTTGCAGGGCTTAAACCACTGGTTGCTGGTGGAAGCAGAAAAAGAGATGTTACCTGTGGGGCGGTGTGTGTTTCTGAACGCCCTGGCATGTCAGTCACCAGGCTCTGTCCTGATCCCGGCAGGGCAGGACCGTCCCCGGGGGAACGGCAGGATTTGAGCCCACTGCTCCTGGAGCTGCAGGGGAGGGCGGCGTTCCCCCAGGGGAGAGGGGAAGGGGCGACAGGCGGGGACCTTGTCCTTGTTCCCCACTTCTGGCATCCCTTCCCCAGGTCCATTTCACGCTTTTTTTGGCTTTAAAGAGGGGGTAGGGGCAATGGTTACTAGACAGAAAAGAAAACATATCCAAGAACAGCTTAAAAGTCCCAGATCTGGGGGCAGGATTAAACAACTGTCCTTAGAAACCATGGGCCTGGCTCGCGTTGATGGATTCCTTAACCAGAAACAGCATCTGCTTGAAAAAGTGTCCGTTTCTGGCATTGTTGGTAGCATTGCTGAGAATTTACACACAGTCTGGCTGGAACATAAAACCCGCTGAGAAACTCCACGGCGCTATGCAGTGATAAAAAGAAATTGGTGTTAATAAAGACAGACAAGG
>NW_009201224.1:9395-9841 GCF_000690835.1 Fulmarus glacialis
TGGCAGCGCTGCATAAACAAAAACATTTCCTTAAAGGCTCGGCAGCCCCAAGCAGGCGAGTGATACCCTCGGCACAATTCGCAAAAGCCGAGCGGGAGCGGGGAGGCGAATAGCTGTCGGCAAGCTCGGTCTCCCACAGCTGAGGCAGCCCTGCTGCGGACCGACTCGCCTCGCCACCCAGCAGGAGACGGGAGAGATTTCCAGCTCCCTCCTCCAAGTTTAGCAGCCGGGATTGACTCCCCACCCCCCCAGAAAGCTGCCTGAGAATCTGACCTCACCCGGACCTCTGTTTGTGAGCCGGCTTTGCTGGTTTTGCATGTGCTGCGGGACCTCTGGCTGGGGAGATCGAACACGAGAAGCCCTAAAGGCATCGATGTTGGGATGCAGAGGAAACCACAAGTCACCCCGCTCACTTCTAATTAGGCGTTCGGTCCAGGCTCGAGCCC
>NW_009201225.1:0-13213 GCF_000690835.1 Fulmarus glacialis
TGGTCCGTCCGCGCCTCCTGTTCGCGCGACGGGTGCAAATGGGAATGCGATAGCGCTCGGCACCTCAGCGCCCGCCGGGATTGAGCGCTGCCCTGGGTCCGACAAACACCCTGGAAGAGAAAGTCCTTGCTGAGGAGAATTCACCGTTTAGCTTCTTAGTTACTGTTTCACAAGTGTAATGTGCTGATAATTACTTTAAAGTTCTATTAAGACCAACGTAGAGATAGATGAAATCATAAAAATTAATCCTGTCATTTCTCATATTGCAAAAAAACCGGTGTGTTTTCTCAACTGAGGTTATCTATGGCTGATTTTTAAAAATCGATTTATATTTTGCTCATCTTTTGGGGATTTTTTTTACTGCCTCTGATTAGAACTAAGATACGTGGTCTGTAAATCAGTTAACGGACAGCAGGAAGATAATACACATTCTCTGGCCTTCTATTCGTTTGCTTCTGCAAAAGTGAGGTGTTGAAATCTAACGCCTTTTCAGACCTCTATCATAGGGTTACAGGAGAATTGATGGCAGCAGCGTGCTACACTTCATAAACCTTTGCACTTCACGTACGACTGAAACCTGTATCACGGGCAGAAATAACCGGTGATGCTAATTGAACTGAAAATTCCCCAGGGTTTCTAGCAGCCTGAACATGATCGTAGATCCCCGCATCCGGCTGAGGTGAACTGTCACTGCTCCTGCATCACCCCAGGAGCCCCGACTGCCCCCGCTCCCTCGCAGCGGCCTCTTCGGTGCCGCACCGGCTCCCTCTGCTGCCTCTGCTCCGGCTGCGCCCGAGCCCTGGAATGACCCCTTCGTTCACACTGAGCAGATTTACCTCCCCATAATCCCAGACAACGGTGGGTTCTGATGTTTACTGCAGCACTGTGGTAATACAAATAAAAAAACAATCTCAGTTATATACATTTGAATTGAGTTGTTTCTTCATTTTACAACTATCTTCTCCGTAAGGTTACTTTTTCTACCAATATTTGTTCATCAGAGCCCTTCACATGTTGAGGCAAAAAAACCTGCTGTACTTATCAGACCAGTTCATCATCTTCTTTTCTTTACTGATCCTTATTTAATGCCCTATCTCGGTAAAATCCAGGAACCTGGAAGACGTTCTTACACTTTGAGACTGAAATACTACTTACTGTTCTTTAAGTATGTTTTTCTTCCAACCAAGTTTACAACTGTGAGAAACATATTCTTATTAATTTGCTAAGCTTGTTCATAAGAATGTCGTGGAAAGCAATGCCAAAGGCCTTGCCCATGTCAAGTTATAATAACTGTTCATTCTATTCCATTCACAAAATCTGTTGCCTTGTTCTACAAGAAAACAATTTGGTTTGACATGATTTGTTCTTGATAAGTCCACAGAGGCTGCTACTCATCTCCTTGTTATTTTCCAAGTGCTCTGAAATAACTTCTATGTATATGCCAGGTTGCTGTGTCATTTGATGTTAAAGCAGCTGGGCTGTAATTCTCTCTGTCCTCCTCCTCAATGAAAACGTTTGTCCTTTCCCAATCTCCTAGGACTTCATCCTTCCACACAGGTTGTCAAAGATAGTTGTTAATAAATAGCTTCGGCCAGTTCTCTAATCATCTTATAGAACAAATCATCAGAACCAGACGATCTGAAAAGATGTTCTACTCTCTAACCTGACTCATCTTTGTTTTTGCTCAAGCTCTCGTCCTGGCTGATGCTAATTGTGTTAACCAGCTGACTGACCTTCGTAACAAACAGGATGCCTGAATAGACCGGTTATGTAGTGCCTCTATTTTTTAATTGTTCTTGGTACCCCCAAAGGATTCGGTAATTGTGGTGGAATTCTCATCTATGTCTGAGGCTTTTTATTATTAAGACAATATAGATAAGTATTGGACGAGATAGTTTCAAGACTGACAGCTAGATCAGATAATGAATTCTGTTGATGTAGTAGCATGGTATTTGCAGAAGAGAACAACTTTTAAAATAAGCGAGTCAACCAACACAACCAACAGAGCAGGACATAACACGGTGTTCTGAGTTAGATTGGACATAACTATATCGCATGAGTTTCCTTAGCATTTTACAGAATATATAAGCAATGTTTGCATTATAATTGCCATTTTCATAAGGAAATATTTAACTGTACAACAGAAAATATTATGCTTACCTAATTAGCTAGTGATTTTCCAAAATGCTGTATCTTTCTATGCATTTTAATGTTCCAATATGCATAGTTTAAATAATTTTACAGTCAGCTTTTCATAAAACAAATTACTAATCTTAGTATTCAATAAGGATTCAAGCTGTCTGCCTCATTTACACTTGCTAGAATTTGAATTGTATTACCAGTCTAATAACTTATTAGTGTGGCTTAGATAAGCTACATTACAGCTTAACTATTTATTTTGATGGAGAAGTACTCATCCTCTAGTGGCTTGAAGGAGATTTTGCAGAGATTTTCTTTTATCTGCTCTGATTAAATATTTAGCGAGGAATAAAAATCTCTGTGATTTCCTAAGAGGAAGTTATATGCTTTAAATGTCCCCCATAACAACAATGATCTTTTTTCTAAATATTGATGAATTCCTTTAAAACCACCTACTATTAGTTACATTTTTCTTTACTAATATAGGAGCTAATTTAGATGAGACAGTTACTGTTTTGAGCCTTTTCTGAACAGTGTCTGGACTGTGATTCTTTTCTGTTTCATGTTTTGGGTCAGGCTGCAATCATGTCTTTATGATATTGGTTTGCGGAGTGCAGAACTGACATTTTCCTCATCTCTCCCTCAGCTTGTGCCGGCTTTAAAGCATCTCAGGAATTTCACTTCCAATCTACCAAAAGAACTGGGTTTTTTATTTCATTTGAGAAATTTCAGAAGGGTCCAACTCATGCAACTGGAGTCAGATTTCCAAAATTGCCCATTGTGTTCCCAATCCCATATCCAACAGCTGCCAAAATTAAAGCTAAATCCTTTTGAAAAATCATTGCTGCAACCACTAAAACTATTGCTGTTTAATGTTGTGTTTCATAAGGCTTAAAAGGCATTTATTCAAAATGTTTTCTACATGTATTTAACTTTTTTTCCCAAGCACATAGTTTCTATTCCAGCAAACTCTGTAACTATAACTGAATGATCCATGCCTCAATTTATCAAAATATTGAAAGACCCATTTAAACATGTAAGCAGCCCACAGAATTCAGTAAGAATACTCACCTCAAAAGTTGCATACTCAGGTGCTTCACATTGGAACTTATTTTGGCTGACTTTCACAGGTTTGCAAGGGCAGTTTTTGGCTACAGGAGAAGGTCAGACAAAGTTTTTAAAAATACCTAGTTCACTGCTATAGGTGGATGAGAGGGAAATGTTGCTTTATTTTCATATGCACCTGAATAATTGCTATTTTTGTTTTATCTTGATGCAGACTGGCAAACACCCTGCTCCCTGACAACGTGTATGGTCTTATCTGCTTTCCTCCCCGGCTCTTGCATTTATATTTGTTTTACTTTTCTCCACTGTATTAAGCTGTTTGAAGTTGCATGTTTTCTTCTTCTTGTTTGCTAACTTTGAGATAGGAAACTGGTGAGAATCATGCTGATTTGTTTACCATTGTCGACAGTGAAAGTATATGTTGTTATTTAATGTCTGCTGTTCAGGGGATCTGCAGTACAAGTAGGGAGGTGTTGATGCAACCAGTATCAAGAAAGAGCTTGAGTACAGAAACATTCTTCATTGTGGGAACCATAAAATCTTAGGAATCATAAATCATGTTCTAAGACAAAATCCACAGAGCAGAAGTTAAACTCTTATATTGGGGAGCACGAAAACACTGTGCTGTGATAATCCGTGATGCCAGTTTTATCAGTGGCAGGCAGAGAGTTCAGGAGTGGCAGGATTTCCCACGTCTTCACCTATTTGCTTGGCTCACAGGAACTTTCATCATCCAATGGTTTTTTTATATATTTTTAGTACAATGTTCTAAATTATTCATACCTCTACACAGTATAGATGTTTCACAAACAAAATAGCTGTCAGATATTTAAGAAAGATCTGTCTCTAAAAGTTGCTGGAAAAATTGTCTCAATAGCTGCTGCACCTTTTGCCAAAAAGCTGTACACATAATTTGAAAATGGACACTTTTGCAGCAAATATGTGCTTTTTATATTCTTATAATAATGTTTTTTTATCACCATGCTGTGTGACACTACAGCAAGTATTACTGTACTTCATGAAATGAGAAATTCATCTTACAGAAAGACTGATCTGGACCCACCTTTAGGCAAATAAAACTACACTGAGTAAAATCCTGCACATTTATACCTAGTTTGAATCAGCTTCTAAGGAGCTTGTTTGAAAAATCTCTCAGAAAATAAGGCCACAAAACAAATGTTGAAACTAACACACCTGTAGCTTGGGGTGTTTAAATCCTATGACATAGATACAATAAAATAATTAAGAGATGTATACATTTTGCCATTTACAGTCTTCTGCTCTATTCTTAGGCCATGACTTAAGCTTTCAAATAATGACCTGATGTGACTATAATTTCAGTAGAGATAAAAAATCATTTATAATGTATCATTCATACAATTTTTATTCAATTCTTTTATTCAAAGAAACAGAGCAGATGCAAAGCACAGAATCTTAAATATTATGTCAGAATTATCTTAAATCTTTATCTTAGAATTTACATAGATGTTTCATTAATTCAAATGATGTGCTTCATGTGACAGCTATCAGAACACATATTTGACCACAAGAACTTGAAGGAGATATTATATCTGAAGAAGAGCTATTTTTATATCCAGCAAGCAAATGACTTTTTATTTCAATGTGCATATGGCAGAGGACATGATGTCTATATTCTGGTTGACTGGAAAACCTTACACATCAGAAGCTGTACAGAGGAGAAGAGAAGAATAAATAAAATATCAATAGACATTTTACCTGAAGAAAAAAAAAAAAAGGCAAGTCATAAGGTAATCTAGTGAGAGGTTTTAAGGCTTAATGTTTCTCTTCGTTATTCTTCCTCAGCAGTAAACAAAAAGGTGATGCTTTTGTTTGGTTTGTGGTCACAAAAGGGCCAGCACCTGTGAATAGAGAACAGCTTTTATTGTTTTAATTTCAACACAAAACTTCACAGCAAATACAAAACTGAATTTATGTGGGGTTTTTTTTTTTTTCCTTTATGCCATTATTCTTTCAAGCCTTCTTTTTCAGGTATTCATTTCTTTTCAAGGTTTTCAATTTATTATTGTTCAGTAACGTCACCCTCACTAGATTTAAAATTCACGGGTAAATGTCACCTTTTTTCTATCTGTGTTCTCTTACACATCATTTATAAGTAGTAGGTTATGGCTCAGTTCAAGCTTGTCTTTTCAATGTCGTTCTCTCCCTAAGCATTTCTTTCAAATAAGACATGTATACATGTATTTTAGTAAATGTGGATCCACAAAATACCTTGACTCCTTCATAGGTTGAATCTTCAGGCTCCCATTTAACTTACTCGGTGCTGATTATGACTCGCCACCTCCTCACCGCCCTCCACTGAGGTGGGGAAGTGATATTATCCCAGTTTTACAGCTCCAGCTCCAGCCCAGATCCTAAACTATTTAGGCACCTAACCAACAAGTTGGATTCTTGCTTAACATCCTACCATGAAGCCAGTGGTAAGTAGAAGACTCATCCTATAGCTCTGACCTACTGACTTAAGCAACACTAAAGATTGCTATAGAAAACAATCAGGCTCTAAATTCTGTAAAACTTAAGAATAAATGCCATATAGGAATGATTTATGGGAAAGCAGTGAAGCCAGTATGACAAGCACTTATACTGAAAGAGGGGGCACTGTGCAATATATGTGTTGTTAACGCCAATTGAAAATTAGGGAAAAGGAGACTCAACAGATTCAAGGTGTCGGCGCCGTTTGCAGAGGGAGTGGACGTGTGCTGGCATTCCGCACTAGTCCATGGTCAGAGTTAATGACAGCCTGTTATACGTAGTATCCACTGACCTTTTGAAAACAAAATGGTAATATTTTAAGACAGTTCTGGGGCAATTTTCGTTGAGCATCCCTCATAAAGAGCCTCTCATTTACTTTATGTAAGACTAGAAACATGCATAAATTACAGTATCCAGTCTTTATTTGAAAACCGCAAGCGATGAAGACTCTAGGTATATTTTTCTCAAGAATTTAACTCACAATTTTAATCTGAATTAAGCTAGTTTCATCAGTCACCTATTGGATCTAGTTTTACTTTTTCCTCACAGACTGAGCTATATGCTATCAGAATCATTTACGTAGCATTTTTACTTCTGTAGGTGATTCTACACTAAGATCAAGCCATTTGTTAACATGCTTTTAGATGAACTGAACATCTTTTGGTCACTATTTACGACTAATGTGCTATAGCTCACATGGACATTTCATGGCAGTAAGAGCTGAATACTCACCATTTCTTCTTGTATAATCACTGCAAATACATTTTCTTCATGGAGTTACCTCCTGTTAACAATTATCGGTTTCTGAGAAAACAGGCAATATGTTCAGCTTACTGCGGGCCTGTAAAAACTGCATAGGGAATAGACCAAAAATTACCTGGGCTTTTCCTTATACCACAAAAATCTTCAGAAATAAATGCCAGACTGTAAATGTCACATGCACATAAGTTACAATAAACAAATAAGCATAATACCTGATGTGAAATGTATTACTAATGCAAATATAAATAAAGATTCTTAATTGCTTTCAGTAATCCTAGCAGGATAGGTACTGTCTGGTAAGTGGTCTCCAGGTCAGCTGCTGTATTATGCAAACATGGCTGTATCACTTGAGCCCTGAATGTTTTTTAGGACTTGGGAACACAAAATATAGACATCCTTAATCTGTGCCTTAGTACTAGAATGATTCAGTCTTTGAGATCATCAGACAGAAAGCGATTTAGGACATACCATACCTCAACTCAAAAATCTTCGGGAGTGACTTGAATATGCCAACCTGGCTTTTATCAGCCTGGCGGATCCTATGTAACACAGCAGTGGGTGGAATTACTCCCTTTACTTTTAGTTCTGGGTGAATAAGTTATATATTAATATTTTATGTTTCTGAAATTACTACAAAAATTATAGAAATCTACAGTACTAAAAACATTAAACAGCTTACTTTCATCTTTACGGTTACACACCAGACATTCATACAGCAGTGACAACTATTCATACTATCCTACTGTCTAATATAAAAACAGAGCAACAGCAAATTGTTTATTTTTAATTAATGTCTTCTTGCTTAGCTCCATAAATGGCTATAAAGTTCATGCTCTTACATGGTTTAACAAGTCCATAATTCAAAATAGGGGATGCAGAATAATTCATTTATATTCCACATTCAGCTTTATGTCTTTTTTCTTTGTTTTTGATTTAAAGTGTTTGTGTGTTTATTAACTACAAGGAAAGAAAGTATGCTTACAGGATTCTCCAGAGGAGAGAGGCACATATTGAAGTCCCTAGAGCATAAGTTTTTGTTCAAATAATGAGAAACCTAAGTAATAAAAACTTGGCATGAGATGCGTCTAGTTATCTCAACATCTAGTACATACACTTTTAGTGTGTGCTACAGTGTTACAAGTGACCTTTATCAGGCAGGCAGGCACTTTTGCATTGGGTGGTACCTCTGTGAATGAGGCTTTTGCTTTTGGGAGGATGGATGGTTGGTTTTGCAGACGACAGTGTCAAGGTGTTGATCACTTTAAAGCAAACTGTTCCTTTCCTCGGGGATTATAAATTCTGCAAAAAAATCGGTGTAATTATGAAAAAACAGAGGAACAAAGTTACTGATATTAGCAAGTTTACTGAAGATTTTTAAATAAAGATACATAAACTGTGAACTTGAAAACCAAAGTACTATCTTTGATTTCATATAGAGCAAGGGATAAATCTCATGGTGTCTGGTTTTCCACTGTCACATGATTTTTTTCTATTCTTTGTAGTCAAAAAGGCAAGATATTAAGTACTACTTATTACAAAAAAAGCGTATAGCAAAAATAATCTGTCGTCCATTTGACAGCTTCAGCTGCGTGCATGGGTGTTGCAGCTCAGTCTCTCTGGCAAACGACACATTGTTTGGAAAAGCAGCAGTACAGTGCGTGTCCCTGCGGCGTACCGCCTAGCAGCAAATGGAAAATACCTAATCCTTGTGGCTCTGGAGGGGAAAACCATACACTTAAACAAAGCTCCAATAAATGAAAAATGAGGCAAGCTCCACAGAAGAGCGCTTAACTTGAATTTGCCAGTACATTTCATAAATGGCCTTGACCAAGTAAGACGACTACATTGCACTGAGAGTAATTTTACTAAAAAAACTGAATGAAAGGTGCAGATTTGCCCTTTGGAAAGCTGTTTTGCTGATACTGTGTAATACAAAGCAAATATAGTCTAGATTTCTTAACATCTTTTAAAACTATATAAACATAACATGAAGTGTAAAAGACATTATTATATAGCGTTATATATTATTCTGATCTTCACATTGATCCAGGTGTGAACAGATGCATTTTCATGATTAAGAATCAAATAGGAAGGCCTCCTAAAAGAAATAACAGAAAGAGCCATAATATCTTTGATAAGAGTATTTAAATTAACAACTAACTTACTAACTGGAACTGCCTTATTCCATTTGAGAGTTCTTAAAAAGTTAGAATTATTGCTATTAAATTAATTTATTTCCCTTAGATAACAATCAAATTAAAGTTTAATAGTTAGATTCCACACACACACACACACACAAAAGATTAAATTAAAAATCCCTGGCAGCTGGTAATTTTTTGCTCCTATTTCCAGATTGGGCAACAGTTCTGAGATACTCTACATGTTCTGTTTGGTGCTGTACATAGAAAGGACAAAAAAGCTCCCCACTATAAAAAGCTTACCATTAAAGCACAAGAGAGGACAAAGCCAGGAGTTACAGAAAGACAACACAGCACAAAAGATAGAGCGAGACAGTATCAACCATCACAACAAGCTGTAAGCATAGATAGCAGTTGTCATTTATCATGATCATTTTTTGGGGTAAACAATATGGCAAAGAAGCTTTTTAAAGATTAATTTTAATGTGGCTGAGGTAACCTAAGAATACGTACAGGTGTGAGATGAAGAACAGAAGAGGGAACAAAGGTTCTTTTTTGGAGCATCGAAAGACAAGAACTTTAACGTGGTGGAGGAAAGGGAGCTAAGAGGTACACATGGAGAGAAGAGATGGTTGACACAAGCAAAGCAACAGACTAAAAGTGGTCTGCATATCTGTCCCTTGAATGGGAATAAGCAAAGTCAAGTTGTCTTTACTAGTAAAAAAATGAAAACCTAAACAAAAATGCCAGTTATGTAATGGATACGATATATCTGTTGAAAGATGTATGCGGATAGGAGAGGACCTGTTAAGCAGAAGGCATCAGTACATTCAGATCCAGTATAGATGCAAGAATCTATTTTTGAGGCCAGACTGACAGGAAGGATGGTTGTATTTAAAAAATTTAAAAAAAAAAAAAAAAGAAAAAGAAAAAAGAAAAAATGAAAAAAGATAAAGCTCTTGGAAAAAAATAATTAAAAACCTTATTTTGAACTTACAAATATTAAACATCTAAACATCAGTGGTGTTACATCAAGACTGGAATTTGGTCAGAAATAGTCTGCTCCAGTACAGAAGGATAAAACCTGTACATCATTCATATGAAGGTAGCAGTTAAACGTGTTTGCCTGTAAGATTGTTGAGAAATAAGTTGTGAAAGGAGAAAAATAGGAAACCAAGAATGGGGATAGTAATTGTAACATATAACATATGTAGCAACAATAAAACGATAACAGACGATAAAAGCAATGTATAGCTATATAAAGTTGGTACTGTACAGTCTCCCCCTATTTTATTACCAACACTGCTTCCACATTCAAATTGAAGATTTGTTGTAAAGTTGTCCACTCTGCCTACCTAATGCAACTTCTCTTGTACATTACTTATAATCTTACTTTTGAAAGAGGTAAATATTGTACCTAAGAGATCAATGCTGCTAGAGGAGAGACTAACTCAGACAGCTATCTGCAAATGTCAACTTTGTTAGGTCATGAAGCATGGATGGTCCTCCTAGAACACGCTGTCTTTCTAGCTTTAACTCCCATCATTGTTTTTCACTGTCATTCCTAAAACAAATGTTTTTCTATGAAACTGCATTAAAGATTGCTTAGTGAATCTATAAATACCTCTAGCCAAGTAATTGATACGCAAAGTGAAATCCTACTCGATCTTGGCTAACTGGTAACTTCTTGCTATACCTTTTTCTGTTTACACTGTTAGGGGCACGCAAGACCTGTATCAACTCAAAATCAGGCATCCCACAGCTGTCAAAAAAATATCAAATGTTATTGGCAGCTGGAATTTACAATGGTCTCAGAAAAACATGCATCTGATATCAAACAGCATCTTATTCTCTGTTCCTTTGCCTATACATTTCATAGGATCAAGGCTAAATAATCTGTAAACTGCACAGCAAGCTCTTGGTAGAAAATGTATTTTGCGGGTACATATTACTAAAAATTAGCAGGAACACAGCGAAGCAGAAGGTCAGTTACATAACATGATCATAAACATCTTGAGCATCACCATGGACATCCACAGCACTGTTTTGGTCACTCACCTATCAGCTCTCATTTTTCAAATTCTATGTATGGGATGGGAGTAGAACTTTTTCCTGTCTTTTGCATTTCACATTCCTAGTTCTACCTAACCTTTCAATTTTCAAGCAGTTTTCAGGATGTTATTTTTGGTTAATACCTGCGAGAACTGCTCTTTCTAGAAACTCCTGTGTATGGAATTATGGCATCTCTCCATAACTGCTGTCAAATCATGTTAACTACTTATTCTAGAAGAACATAGAGATGCCCAGCTACCTGCTGGGACAGAGATAAACACAGAGATATAACAGCTTCTGAACACAGGTAAATGCCACTTCATTCAATATTAAAAACAGAAATAAGACACCAGAAAAACTTTTGAAAGTTAAAACCCTTTTAAGAAAAGAAGTAATTAAGGCCTGTAATTTTCAGTCAGTTGAAGCAGAGTCCTCTCAAGTGGAGATTACTCATAATCTGCAGCTGCAACAACGACCCTTGTCATTTCCATTCATTTTATTGGAAAAATTTAGAAAACCTTTCTCCCTGCATATGAATTTCTTCTATTGAACTTATTTAAATTGATAGGGCTGATGTAGCGCAAAACAGTGCAAGACTATTTAAGATGCATACCGACTTTTTTTGATTCTCAGTCATTAGTAAATGCCTGCATGCAGTTTTGATTTTAAATTCTAAAGATAGCTAATTTTAGAATTACGCCATGTTGTAGTAAAACGAACAGATTTATCCAATTGGGTCTTGAAAACCCCAGGGAGACCGCACAATCTCCCTTCTAGCGATACGAAGCCAAGGGGAATAATCCTTTCCCCCGATCTACCGGCTGCGCTCCTGTTAAGGCAGCATGGGATGCTGTGGCCTTCCTTGGCCGCCGCAGCACGCTGCCGGCCCGCGTGCCGCCCTCTCCAGCGGGGCTGCTCCCCAGCCAGCTTCTCCCTCTACCTCCCATTTCTGGTCTAGCAGAAGCAGCTGATACTGCTGGCCCTAAGTTGGAAACTTAGAATTCAGTGTTACTAAAGGTGGGATAATTTTGCTGTTTCATAACCATTTTAAAGAGACTTTTTTTTCCTTTTTGAATAGCATTTACACTCCTAGTGTCCCAGAATAAGGCTGGCTCCTTTGCATACCAAAGAAATAACAAAACTGTGGGAAACTTTTCTGAATGATTAGTAACATCAATACTTTAAGTAAATTAAGCATGCCTAGGTACCAAGCGAAGGCATAAAAATTAAATACCACCATTTGTTTGAGAAGCATAGCACAGATTAACAGGATTGCGGGAAACCCTGGCTCCAGGAAGGAAATAATCAGGTAGAAAATTTTCATTTTTAGCCAATGTCTCAACAGTTTTGATACATAGAAGTAATCTGTGAAAAAAGGTTGGAAGAGGAGGCCGGGAAATACAGTGCCACCTCCTAGATTGGCTCACTATTTCTGGATCACTGCTGCCAGAGGCTTCTGCATACAAGAAGTCCTAAGAACAGAAGAGCTGCAGTCAGACCAGGCCTATATTTAGCCTAGAACACCTTGGATAGCAGCTATAAGAAGAGTAAAGACACATACATGATATTTGCCCTAAATATTCTGTTTCCTGTCACTTGCAGCTCAGAGGCCTCCTAAAACAGACTAAATTTAACTAAATTCTGTTTTCACTCCTATGACCCATTTCACTAACTCACTACAAAAGCATCAGTTAAGGTTGCTGTCTTCCCTGAAAGCATAGGCTTTACTTTACCACAGATCTATGAAATGTACCCTGATTCTATCAGAAACAATTATACTAAATGCTCTGGGAGGCCACGGGAAGAGAGGGGAACCAAAGAGTGGGAGGACAGGCAAAGCAATGAAGCAGGAGTCCATAACGTCTAGCTCCTGAGGTAAATGCCACAAAAAATATGGTTGAATAGCTATTTACCACAATTCTGATGCTCATTTATTGTAGTAGTTTTCCATACGAGGGCACAAGTCTAGAAATCCTGTATTTTCCCTCTCTGTAGGACCCCACTATCCAGGACAGTTAAAGGCAGGTAGCAGCTAGGAGTGCTCTGTAGCCAGCTCACGAAATCTCATGATCTTCTCTCTACCTTTCTCTCAGTTGTGATAACTGCAATATTTTTAAGAATCTCCATAGCATCAACCTGCGGTGTTTTTTAGTATATAAGAATATATTGCGTTTAAGCTTACCTTTACAAAGGGAAACCTCCTCCTTCCACCTCTTCCCGTTCTCAGACAACAGGGCAGGGTTGTTGCTGTCTCACATTTCCCCTCAAGCTTATCTATCTCCATCTTTAGTGGGGTCAGTCTTTTTAGTGGGGTCTTAGCGGTAGCCACAGACTAATATTAGAAGGGTGGGGGAACGGAGACAGACAAGACCAAAAAATAGCCCCCACACCCCCCCCCCCCCAAAAAAAAAACCACCAACCAAAAAACCCCACACCCACACCACACTTGTTGCTTTACCCCAACACGCTGCTTACAGCTTGAACTGGACAGTTTCCTTCTTAACCACAGGAAGATGTCAGTTAGGAATTCCTCCCCCCCCCCCCCC
>NW_009201225.1:13233-29807 GCF_000690835.1 Fulmarus glacialis
GGGGGGGGAGGAAGAGGAGGGCGCAGTGCACACTTTCTCCTTTTAGGGTGTTTTTTATTGTTTTGGGAGTTTTTGTTTTCTTTTTCCTCTTTGAACCAGGTTTGTAGAAGTTGCTGCCAAACCAGATTTAGAGCTATCAGGAACTTTAATCCAGTGCCCTAAGAATATTGGATGTATCTTCACCATTTCCCCTCCACTTAGTTCTCCTGTTTATGGTTCAAGATTTCATGACTCCCCAGAGGCACACAGCAAAGGAAGAGAGACCCAAGACCTGTTGCTCCTCCACCCCCCAAAGCAACTTCATGTCTGATCAACACAGGCACATTTCAGTACCAGGAGACAAGGACGTAGCATTCCTCTAAAGGCCATCTTCTACCCCAGTCCACTGAAGCAGTTATTCCTTAAACTATTCACTGTTAGTCACAGGCAGCAGAGCTATGAAATTTGTTTCCTATCTGCTGTATAAACATGCATTAATGTTCGGTTAAAATACCTGTGACTGTGCAGCTTATGCTGTTGTGCTGAGGGCACTGGGGTGGGGTGACGACTGCTACTCTTGGGGCAACCGACCACACTCATCTGAGCAGCAGCTACTAAAACCACAATGCACTGGGAGAGATACAGCTAGTTGAGAGCACGCAGCTGTGAAATTCCTGCAAGATCACAGAAAGGTATCGCATGGCATAGAGGTTTCCCAGTTCGAGCTATCAAGAGATTAGGAAAGTGAAGTAGGAGGAAGAGATGCAAAAAGCCCTGAAAAGGCTCAACTCCCAGTAAGATTTCCCCACCCCTTCCAAACTCTTTATTGTAATCCATCTCAGCAAAGCCTTTTATTTTTCCCCATTCTGCCAACAGCTTTAGCTTATAGAAAAGCATTTTCACTTGGGGAGGCATGTTCACATTAAAAACAAGGCATTATCCCTCAAGTCAGGTAGACTTTCAATTCCTGTTAGAAAGCCCTCTGCAGAGGTACAGGCTTCTCGGACAATGGGAACTAGTCTTACTCATTTGAAGACAGGTTGCTGAAAACAGGTGGGACAGGGCCCAGAAACTCTACAGATGACAGACCTACCTCCAGCAGTGGCCAGAAAAGAGGGCACAAGCGATGCAGGCACTTGGAATTTCATCAGTCCCTGCCCTTAGGCACCCACCTTCTCAGCACAGGAGAGCTCAGTAAGGGAAAGGAGACAGGGAAAAAAAAAAAAAAACCCAAACATATAGTTGAAGGGAAAGAAGGAAGAATCTAGGCAATTAAATTAGGCGAGCAGTCTGCATATGAAAACTTCAATATCTGATCAAGTTTGGCAATGCGCATCGGGATTTTACACGCACTTGGAATTAATTCTTGTACATCTTCCTACAAAATGCGAAGCAAAGATGCACTAAACTTACTAATTCATGTCGGATGTGATACTACTTAACTGTTAATACACAAAATATTTCTGTATAAAGCAAACATCTAACAAAAAAGAAAAAAAAAAAAATCACTGCACGAATTCAGTAGCAGCTATCAGTGCCTGGATGGCACTTTTTTCCATGAATGATTTTTTGCTGCTCTTGTTAATTTAGGACACGAAACTCATCCAAAATAGTAACTGATGGCTGGTTTTCTCTAAAACCAGTGAAACTTACCATCTTAAAAAAAGCCTCTATTTAAAAAAAGAATACTTCTTATTGTACCTTTTATTATACATTATAAAGATACACGAAACAGTTCAGTACTAAGACAACTACGTGTTCTCCTGAGGGCTACATAGTCCTCAACAGGCATCTGCACACACCTACGATTGACTGTAGTGAGTTTTTCACTTAATCCAAAGTTCCTGAAAAGGAGGAATCCCTCAGATCTTGCCCCACCCCTCCACTTGTTCTCAACTACTCTTAGATACTACAGTTTTCTTTGTAGGAAAGTATTGCAGTCACGCGAACTGTGACTCTTCAATTTATTCTTATAATTTACTATCTTTACCTTTTAAGCCAGACTGCTCTTCTCATACACCAAAAGCTCGGTAGGGGGAAAAAGAAGAAAGTGTCACCCAAAAGGGTTTCATTCACTTTTCAGGCCAACTACATCCTTAGTCTGTGCTGAAAATGACAGCCAGCACAACCAAAATCAATTGTCACCACAGGTACTTGGTTTTTTCCTTCCATTTTAAACAGGCAACCAACAACTTATTTTCCCACTGAAAGAGTTATACAATGGCTATATATCAAATTTGAAAACTCCTCAAAATTTCAAAGTCGATGAAAGCCAGATTCTAGAGGGAGACAACATGGGTAAAAAAATATCAATACACATGATATTTTAATACAAAATATTAGCTTTTTTCTTTTTTTTTTTTTTACACAAGTCAGTTTTTTTAAAATATAGAACCTTAAAAAAATGAACAAATTGCTATCCACACACTATAAACACTTTTTTTGTGCTCAGTTTGATCAAGTTATCAGAACAATTTAAACACCAGTCCATAGTTTAAACACTGCCTTGAAGTTTTATGAAAACTATGCCGCACTGTGCACTACCATTATTATATGTACAGTGTGAAGCACCTTCTTTCAATTTTAATACGGTAGTAGAAACTGTTCAGTTATCAGGTTCTTTGTGCAAGGATTTCACATTCTACTCATGCTCATGACAGATTTGCATTACATTTCAGTGGCACTGGTATGAGCAACCACATGTAATTCTGTGAATGTTCACTGGAAGAATGTCCATTACATGTACTGAAATACATATTCTGGAAGTACAAGTTCTTCAGCTAGATAAAAGAAAACTTGTTATTGTTAGTTTAGGGGAAATACTAGCCTGATTAGCCAGAATTTAACAATTTCTAAGCACTGAAATTAATTTTGATTTCTCAAAGTTGAATAAAAGTAAGTTACTATCACATTTTCATAGAGATGAGCTATATAGCAGGTACATCTCAGGAATATTTGTAAAAGCCCGTTTTTTGAACCCACAGAAAGAAAAAATTTCCCTCTAAGTTGGAGGTCTTAAAAGGTCTTGTTTTAGTAGTAAATCATCCACAAGTTGTAGGCTGTTAGCCAAGTAGATTTTAGGATGATTTACTTGCATTACAGTAATTTACACAATTGAACTTTATGCATACAGTACAAAACTATGAACAAAAAGGTGAAGCAAACTTTTTTATTTATATTCAGGTAAAAACATTAACCTGATGAAGTAAATTATTGCAGATTTGAGAAATCAGCACATAAAACAGTTGGACAGAGCATTGCTTACAGGTGCTTTATCTGTGTCAAAAGACAAAGGCTGAACTGTTTGTTCCAAGCTAGTGCTGGAGGGGGAAGAAAAAAAAAAAAAAAGGAAAAAAACTACAAAAGTAACCAGGAGCTTAGATCAAGAACAAGAAAACTGTTTACTCAAACAGGGAATGAAACAACTAATTTGTCTTTTAAAAAAACTTTACATCAATTCGAAATGCTCTGGCCTTACCACAATACACACTGGCCAGCCCAAGCTGTTGGACTTCAACTACGTGAAAGAAGTAATTCTTCCTAGCCTCTAGTAAGAGGCTTTTGCTGCCTGAATCACTGTGTAAACAGCTCTAGAGCGTCGACTGGTAAAGGCTGTCGCCATTATATCCTACCACTACAGTAAAACTATGCTATAAGAAAGGTTCTACCTAGTTACAAAGGCTGAATTATATTGACAATATATATTTGATTTCAGTAAAATTTAAATTATCTTAATCAGAGAAAGAGGCATGGAGCGGTTAAATGCCCATGCTAACCAAAAGATAACAATTGTTGAATGTTGCACACAAAAAGAACCAAGTGAATTGCACATCAGACAATACAGGAGGATGGGTAAAATTAGAGGCAGGTGAGGGTACACAGAACTAGTCTACTAAACTAGATTCGTCAAATACATGGTGTATTTTAATTTCTGTACTTATGTACAAAAGTTGTCTTTGGAGGAAAAACTTCAGACTTAGCTAGATGGATACACACAGCCCAGTATTAAACTGCACAGCGACATTTATTGTTCCAGCCTGGAAAAACATCCCTTTTTAAATTTCACACAGCAAAGCAAGTTAAAAACTTCACTCATCAAATAAATGATAATTTAAACAAGAACTTGCTAAAGAAACCTTGTCACAACAACTTTTAGGGCCTGATCACTTTAAGTCCATAGGGGCCTTTAACGAATATCAACCAAGTGTCTTTGTTTATAATCTGCAAGCCGTTTTTCTACAACAAGAAGGCGTAACACGTTTCCTTGACTCAGGTGATAATATTTAGAAAAGAATCATGAGTTTCTCTTTTGCTGTAACAGGCAGACATTGCATTTGTCATTGTGATCAGGAAAGATGGAATGACTGCTGCCCTTCTCTTGCAGCTATCAAGAGTTTTTCACGCATTATCTCAATAGTTGAATAGTCCGGCAATTTGAGATAGTTCACACAAGTCATTACTGAGGGCAAGAAATCATCTGGATTCTCTGTAGACTCAAATGTCTTGCGTACAATTGTCAACGGAGGATTCAAACTTCGAAAGCCTATTAATGAGAAAAGACATTCAGAATAAGGTTGTTTCTCTTGAAAACCCACAGTTAACACTGTAGACATCTAACAGTGACAGAAGCATGCATTTCATAACTGATGACTTAATCTCCGTTTTTAAAAGTTTAGAATGGCTTTGTAAGGCCATGTAGCAAGCTAAAAAAATACCTAAAATCCTTTCTGTAGATTAGTTTTCCAAGATGAATTAAAAAAAGAAATAAGCTAGACTCATCTAACTTTTAATTCTGTGTTCTGTATTTGTAAAAAAACCTATTCCAATCACAATATTTTTAAGAGTTTGTTGGTTTCATACACATTTTCTAAGATTCCCAGAAGTTATCTATGACTGTCGTACCTTATTTTTTTTACTCCAGCTAAGGTTTTTATACTCCTAACCCTCAACCCTGTCTGCACCATCTCTCCCCAAAAGAGCCCTGAAAAAATTCTTTTAAAAAGAATCAACTGTTTCTTATAATGTCCATTCTTTAACTAGAAAAACAGCCCCAAACCCCCAAGAATGTAAGTAATGGAACAGATGCATAAATTCTGTTTTTACTTGCAAAGCGTTCAGCTGAGAATACGGTAAAATGTGTATTCTACAATGATCCCTAGCAAAGACAGCAAATTCCTCAGTTTTCCTCATTGCCTTTCATCTAAATTCTGAAATTCAAAAGGGGGAGAAATTAAAGTTTATCACTATGCTAGTATTGTCTCCTTTCTAGAAAAAAAGATTATTGTTTCCAGATAGCAATGCATCATTTTGTTGTTGTCATAACTTAATGCACCTCTGGCCAAGGAATACAATATTAAGGGTTTTCAGGTTTTTTAAAATTTTGAACTATTTTTTGCCTTCTGGTAGGTTATCTGGTAACATAAATTAAACCTGGAGAGAGTCAATTGAATGAAATGTCATGAGATTAACACAAAATCTGAGAATTCTACCTGAAGTCTACCCAGCCACTTCTGAAACTAGGAATGTCAAACAAGTATGAACCTCTAAAATATACAGATAGGTAATTTTTTCCTATACTGAAATAATCCACTTATTCTGAAATGTATTAATAATACTGATTTCATATATAGCAATATGTAATAAACAAAACCTACCTCCTACAGGCAGTCTGGGGCTACCTGTCACAAACTGAAGAAACAGTCTTTGCTGCTCACTATCAAAGCTACTGAGAATTTCAAAGAGATACTTCACTGCTCGACTAAGGAAGGAAAAGAGCAAGCTATTATTTTGTTTATAGTTAAAATAATTGCATCAGATTCATATTCAGTGCAGTATGAGTATTTTCAAATAAATTTCATATAATTCTTTTAGCTTGAATAACAGTATGTCAAAATTATTTAAATACATATTTTCTAGTGCTAGTACTTATTTATTTTTTAACAAGACCAACACCATATTACCTGTCGTGTGTATAACCGTGATCTGGCCTGCAACATTCCATTAAAGTCTTTGCATCCCAAGTGTCTGTTTTACTGCCGCACAAGAGCTGCTCCAGCTGTAAAATTAAAAAAACAAGGAAGGAAATTTTCCCCTTTAGAACTTGAGGTAGAACAAGTAGTGTCCATCCTGACTACTATTACAGCATTCTACTTTCTGGAATGGCTTGCTGCAAAATAACCTCAGTCACCCCAAGCAATCCTCCCAAATTCTTTGAATGCAATAGCTTCATCCCAGTGACAGCCTCATTTGCCTTTCCACACAATCCACTACCACATGAGATGCTGAATATATATCTCTTAGAACAGAGACGGTCCTAATAAGCAATTTACACTGGAGAACCAAAAATGCCTCAATTTGTTGGAAACCTCACAATTTTTAAAGATATCTAGGGGAATGGGAAGAATAGAGTGTTTACACTTGCTTTTTAGAACTCTGAGCTCTTCTTTGAAAGAAAAAAATCATTAGACAGAGATGGATCTGTCAGACAGCAGTTTTGTACGTAAATTATTTTGCCTATTCTTTCTATGCACTTGGGCAAGCAGAGATGACAGGCTACAGCCAAAACGTTAAAAGCTTCTACAGATGTCCTTCTAGGATACAGGAGGAGTTGTAAAGCCCCGATATCAGTAAAACCAGAGGTTTGACACACCTAGCTGTTCTGTTCGTGAACAAAAGAATTTTACAAGTTCTTTATAATAGTTTAGGAATGGTTTGTAAAAAGATTCAAACGGCTGTATAGCTATCAGCAACAGAACATGTGTATACCCTATTAAGGAAAGGATATCTTATATCTCACACTACTCCTACGGCTTAAACTTTGATCAACAACATTAGTAGATTAGCAATAGACTAGTGTCTGTATTTTAAAATTTCCAAGCAGAAGCAAGCATCAAACCATGCCAAACAACGACAAGACAGAAAAACAGCATCACGTATACTACAAAACGGAGAAGTTTCGGTAAAACACTGGAGAAACTAGAATAATCTGCCACTTCTATTAGCCTTAAATTTGTTGCAGAAAAAAAGGTGGTGGTACTCTTTGAAAGTGGTACCAACAGAGAGGTATGAAGAAAAATCACTATGAGCAGTTACAGATCTCAGCTTTAAGAGACTCCATTGCAAAGCACCAAGAACAAAAGAGTAACACAAAGGCTTGGCTAACACACTGCTTCAGAGCATGCTTAACATTTCTTCGTGAAGTTAAAGGTGTAAGTTTATGAAGGTAAACAAACCCTTGGAAGCAGAGTCTTCAAATAAACTCCCTAAAGGCAGAGTAATAAGACATTCTTTCTTCTAGTCCAGACAACCATAACTGTGTCTCAATTCAGTCCACTTAAGAGTGCAAGAATTTTACAAGGAAATTTATATGGTGGATGGTGAGAACAAGGCAAGACCAACAATCCTTATTCTTTACCCCTTCATCTGAAACTCCTCTTACTGTCTAAAGCTTTGTTAAAGAGCTGACTACTTTTTTGTATAGAACATCCAAGTAGCATCCACATTTATAGCTACTAAGAGGTACTGCAATACAAGGAGTTAATTAAAGTATCCACACCAATATAGAGAGCCTGCATATATAAATTTAAGCACTTTTTCTCAGAGAAGCTGGATACACTCAACTTAAAAGAAAATTGAGCTGTTCATAATAAAAGCATCAAATGACCACCAAACACAGAAATCTTTAACATTTAGGTATGCAATTTAAAGGTCACCAAGTTTTACTAGTATGCATCAGAAACGTAATGTAATCAGACTGTCACAACTGCACTGCATCCAGCGCATACCTAGGTTCAGATTGTCCATACGTATAAATATAAGGTTATAAAAGCATCAGTAAAAACAGGTTTACCAACCTCCTCAGGATAGAAGTACTGAAGATGACTGAGGGGGAAGACCGATTCAAATCCATCTCTGAATGAGTCAAACTGTCTGGCAACACCTTCATTTAGTGCCCAGAATATAACCAACTGCAGGGAAGAAAACAAGGAAAAAAAGTCCTTTGAACAAAGGAAGCGTGGAATGATCACTACTGTACAAAAGAGTACAGCTGCAGAAAAAAAAACTCTCCAGAAGCCTAGCCATATGCTCACTGTAGTTGTGGTAGAGTTTGAACTTTGATTCATGGAGCTGCTCTACAGTGTTGCCTCATTCTGCCTTAATTCATAAGCTCATACTGCTGCATGTGTGCAAGTGCAGTGCTGCTGCAATGCAACAGACACAGACTTTGTGGGGTTTTTTCTTTACAACTTTCTCATGTGGTCTGTCATTGCAAATTAGCAAAAGTAATTTGCAGTTCAAACAACCTCATATTTAGAACAATCTAAGCATGCAACTCATGCAGAGTTTAAACAACTTATTTGCCTTTATTTTTGATAAAATAAGGTTAATACATGGAATTCAGAATAGCTGGTTAAACTGATCCTATTTAACAAAACATTTTAAAACAAATCTGAACATTTATTAGATATTTTTAGAAGCCTAACCTAGATGTTCTCTCTGTACACTGATACCCATTTAAAACTCAGCAACAGAAACAGAAGTCCTTAGGGCATCATTGGTAGTATTACATTAGTTACCCCCACGGAAACAGCATCATTACAGGTATTACATATATAGGGTATTACATTAGTTACCCCCACGGAAACATATTAGTCCCCTTTTCTAATATATAGTTACAAAAAGTAACTTTAGACTTTATAAGTAGCTTATTATTATAAGAATACATGGGGGAAAAAAAAGAAATAACTTCATTTCACATTTCTGGGATTTGGTAAGAATCATAAGGCAAAAGACAGTAAGACAGTAGTCTAGGCTTTTTACGTGTTTTTCTGTTTTGTTTTTGTATCTGCAGTTACCCTCTCAGGATTAAATTCACCTTCCAAAGTGGACCACACATACTGAAACAATAATCACCCTGGGGGAGGGAAGAGGACATGACACAAACAAGACCAAATTCCTTTTAAATCTCCTGCAGCCAGTATTTCTCCACTAAATTAAAAAAATATATTATACATGGCAGATTGCATGCCAAGTTCAGATTCTTTTGTCAGTTAGTACTACCAATGATTACGCTTGCCTTGGCTACCTTCAACTCTAGCAGGAAATGAAGACTGGTTGTAAAAGATGTGTTGTCAACACACAGCTACTAATTTTTAAATGTGTTAGAAGCTCTCACCTGGAATGCTGAGAAAAGCTTTGAAAGACATCTAAGGATGCATCTGAATATGCTTAAAAACCTCATTATACTGCTGGGCTCCTGAAGCCAGTATTTAACCCTGTCCCAGTAATTGAAGAGTTACTTGTTCCAGAAAGCTCTCAGGTATGAAAGCCTATTAGGATCTGTCGATAAGCTTTCCTAAAAGAGTCAGGCATTGAATTTCAGGTAAGATACATACCCCTACTTTCACACATCAAGTTGTAACACTGAAGAGCAAGCTGGTAAGCACCGGCAGCACAGAAGGCTGTTCTACTGCGTTCTATAACATAGAATATTCTATGGCTGTTCTAGCAGCAGAGTTGCTGACTTAGGACTGTGATTACTTTTTATGACCAGGAGTGTGTGGCAAAATTAGCTGCACTGTATTCTTGTGGATTCAAAGAAGAGATCAAGTTGTTAGGCAAAAAACTGCACTCCAGAAATTTTTTGTCCACAAATTCAGAACAAGCAAGTTGGCCTCTTTCTTTATAGCACAGGGGAGAAGAGGGAAGGAAAAAAGGAAAAAAAAAAAGAAAAAAAGAGAGAATAAAGACTTTCACTATACCGGTAGCTGAAATAGTTCTACTCTCTGATAAAAGTAGCTCCTGTGGGAACCATCCTTGGGGAAAAAAAAGGGAGGTGGAGGGTTGAATGACATGATTGCAGGAGAGGCATGAAGAGTAACAGTAAGATATCCTAGCTTTATAAACTACTTTTAATGGTAATCCACACACAAGATTTTAATGACAATGACATTTTCAGAGCAGGGCAGCTGACCCACAGGGAGCTGTACAGGCTAGCTGGTAAGTTAAATATACTGTTTCTAAACTGCAATTCATCATACTTTTGATACAGAGGACACTGATTTTCTCTCTGAAATCTTTTCCATTTCCTTGACATCATCTGTAATGTTAATCACTGGGATCTAGTTTAAAATCTCCTCTATAAGGCAGGAATATAAAAACAAGGATAGAAAAACTGCACAAGTGTCCTTTAAAGAAAATAGTCCCAAAAGTTGTTTAGAAAGAAGTGGAAAGCAAGCTTTCTGTAGTGATCCGTTTTTCCTTCACAATGCCAGAGGCCTGCAATAGGACAACTACAGGACATCCGAGATGTCTGCAAGCCTTTCTCAGTATATCTGATACCTGATACGTGTTACCTAGAAGGAAAAAAACTGACTGCAAATTGCACAAAAATCAGACCTGAAAGCTCAGCTTTCCTAGAGACTGCAAATGCTGTTTCTAACAAGCTATGGTTGTTGGCATTGCCAATCTATAAGTCTGCAAACAGCTTTATATCCAAATATGTTCAATTTTAAAAGTGATTCTTGACTAGCAGAATTTGCTTTCAACAAATAAAGATATGAGAACCAGCTATGTGCATAACAGCTTGAATCAGGAAGATGAACAGCAACTGCTCAATATTCAGTTGTAATGATTATGGAATAACTTTGCAAAGTTCTCAGTTGATATCCAGGAGCTTATATGCCCCTTACTGAATCATTTCTATCAAAACATCAGATAGCAGTTTCTTATCAGTACTTGAAAATCTTAACAGTCCTCAGAGTGAAACTGGCAACAGACTAACCTGTCAGAAAATGCGTTATTTAGGAATTGGAATAATGGCTTTTTCATGATGCAATCAATCATTCTTACCTCCATCCCACTCATGACTTCATATGATAATATTGCATTCTTCCTTCCTTTCCTCATCTCTTTTCCAGGCTGTTTTTAAGCTATTCCCTTTAATGCTTTCTTATGCAGAAACAGTTTCCTACCTTTGTTCAGCAGTATCACCCTTTTGTCCTTCTAGGTTTTATGTCCCTTCTGACTTAGGAATAAATCAATATGCAGGTGTACTGTCAAATTATTATGGCACCATTTTCTTCTCTGTTCCTTACCTTTTTTTTTATGGTTTGGGTTTTTTGTTTGTTTGGTTTGGGTTTTGTGGGTTTTTTGGGTTTTGACTTGCAACTGAGCTGATGTTTTCTTAAGTCTGACTCCAAAAAGTTTCACTATTATTATAGCAGTTTAAAGCCCACTGAAGTGTGGGTGCTAAATCACTATGGCAAACAAATTCATTATCATACACAGATGTGGGAACATGTTAAAAGATCCTGAAAGTCCACAGCTCAAATTACTCCACTTACTACAACACTTTTTATCCAGAAAACCGTACTTCTGACGACTTCATTACGTGTAAACCAGTCTTTTTTGTACTATAAAATTTTCAAGTCAGGTGCGCTGATTAGGATTTAAACAGTTTTTCTACAGTAGTAACCTAGTACAGAACAGAAGAAATCAGTAGGAAAATTATTGCTGTGCCCAGTTCACGAGAATGAACTGAAATATATATGGAAACAAACTACTTGGGAGCAAGGTGAGAAAGAATAAAGGAAGTTTTACTCCTAGCTTTGCTTTTACGTACTCTGAGATACTCCTCTAAATTGTGGATAGTGACTGGTGTATCTTTTCCCCCTTTTTTCAGTTCTATATTAGGAAATCCAGGAAGTGTGAAGTCCAGCCCCAGATCTTCCACTGAGCAGCCATTCATAGTCAAAGCCTCCAATGCATACTGTAGACTTTCTTTGGTCTAAAAAATTGGAAGTAAAAGCCAGTGAGAATAATTAATTCACATTAACTTATCCAAAAGTTATGACTTCTAAAGCAATTTTGACTAACATTTCTGTAAGAATATTACTATTAATACTGTTACAGTACTCCTTGCTTTCCTTCTGTATTTTTCATACATAACAGTAATCCAAGACAAACAAAATAAACTATCTTAATGGATAAACTTGAAAGAGCATAACAGTACACTTTTTTCTAGCAATTTTGCTATTACTTTAACTTCCCACTTATTATTTATTTAGAAAACACTATTGCAAGAGAAGGAGATGTGTAATATGGTAAGGCTCTTAGGCTGTGTTTTTTCCTTAGAATAGTTACTGGCATTCATATTTGGCATGCATACTGACATTTTTCAGCTTTCATCCACCAGGTTTCAGGTTTTTCAAACTCTTGTTGGGAAATTAAAAGCGGTAATCAAGGAGAGAGAGTGAGACAGTGAGGTGAAGAGGAACAAAGGCCCACAAGCTTGCAATAACTTCACTAGTAACAAAGCAGATGTATTAAGAGTACAAATTACACTGGATGCTAGAAAGAGCATGCATGCTAAAGACTTTTTATCACTACTCTGCAACAGTGAATGGTACTATTTTTAGGTAAGAGTAGATAACCTTAAAAAATTAAGACTCTTCTGTATCTATAGAAGAACCTGTATGCTCACATATGAAGCCAGTTTACACCAGTTCTGCATACAGCTTTCAGTGGGGGAAGAAAAAACCCACAAAAGGCACTCCTAAGAAAACCTGAAAATTTTACTAAACCAACTAATAAAAAAAAGCCAAGCCTTTTGAATGTTCAAAAATCAAGGATAGATTTTTTTTTTTCCCCTCTGATATTGAAGCTGGTTAGTCTTTTTGAAATGAACAAAAAAGAGAAGTTACCTTAGGCAAATATCTGGCAGTTTTAGCCATTTCTAGCCTGTGTTTAATCACACAGAAGAATCCCATGATAAATTTCTAATGTTAGAGTCTACATTACAAAAAGATCGTGTTTAATTACTAGACAATGATTTAATAACATTAGAACTACTCCTTTTATTAGAATGAAGTCATTATCACTATTACCATCAGTATTATGCATTATCATACACTCTCAATTACGGCTACTTCATAAAATCCAAATGTGTGTGAAGATGCACTCTTCCATTCTTAGCATTACTTTCCCACCTGTGTTGTGTCCTGTTCAAGTCTTTTCTTTTGTCTTACAATATCTTCAAGGTGATATATTGATTTGGCTACCACTGGATCAATACTGAACAAGTCATGTGATGTCAAGGAAGTTTCCTGTCGTAACATCCATTTATAAAAAGGAAGTCCAAGAGGAAGGTCCACCTGGAAATCGAAATTTTTAGTATTGAACTGTCTTCCAAAACTGTATCTTTCGCTATTTTATCTCTCGACTAGATCTAGAATACTATTTACTAATTCATAGTTCTGGCCCATACCAAAACACCAAGTCTGAGCATTTTTACCTGAGAAATTTACAGTCCAGAAAACACAATTGACTGCCCAGTGCATATACATTAGAGCAATCACCAAGCTAGCAGCTGGAATAGTAAGACCAAAATGTTCTTGAAAGACGACTGGAGAGCGATTGCAATATATGGCAGGCAATGGCTTCTCCTTTTTTCACTATGGTCTCAAAAGCCACTGTAAAGATCTTCAATATGAACTACCCTTTTCCCCTCAAAAGCTCAGCTGCATCTCCCCCCACCCTGTCCAAACTGCTAGAGCTGAAAATAATTCCACGCAATTCTTAATGCTATTTTTTCCCCAATGCAGCCAGAACTAGAATTTTCATTTAACCCTTCAGAATCACATTTTCCATTTTATTCTCACCAGTCTAAAATCCATGATTGCCTTGGCCATTAGTTTGCCCAGAAAGCGGAACTTCATTTTAACTTTTGCAATGTGAGCTGGCTTGGCTGTTCTACCAAAAGGAAGCGCAAAAAGGCCTTGAAGGTTATGGATGTACTTGGTACCTTCCTGGCTTCCTGTTGAGAAAGAAAGAGAAAAAACAGAAGTTCAATTACATACACTGCTAGTTTCATTCCAGACACCAGTTTGAAGGCAGCTATCAGACAACCATAACCTAAAGTTTCTTACAAAATTAAAAAAAAAACCAACAACCAAACAAACCACAAAGATAATCACACATTATCATGAGGCATATTATCTGACTACAAACTGAGGTGCTCATTCAATCAAAGCCATTCACGTAATTAAAGTCAACTGAGAATCAATTCAATATTAGATCAATATTGATAGTTTAGGTAGTAAAACATTTACCTTTTGGATTGGCTAAAGTCACTTCTTCTCCCCTCCAAAGGCCTAAGTCTGCTCTCTGTAGTTCCTGAGATACAAGTGCATAGAACTCTAGTGTGGGGCCTAGGCCTGTGCCAACCTTCAGGGGGAGGGAGGGTGCGGGGAGAGGAAGGGGAATGAAATAAATAAATAAATGAGTCCATTAGGTCAGTTTGAATATCAAAATCTTCACTT
Organism: Fulmarus glacialis; assembly: GCF_000690835.1. Classification (NCBI taxonomy): domain Eukaryota; kingdom Metazoa; phylum Chordata; class Aves; order Procellariiformes; family Procellariidae; genus Fulmarus; species Fulmarus glacialis. The sequence continues at coordinate 27,534 of NW_009201225.1, forward strand.
AGTCTGAGAAATATAGTACGTTATTGGCTATAAAGAAGACTGCATTGCAAAAAGCATCTAGAGAACCTAACTACGCCAACATTTACAATATGACTGAGACAGCTTGGAAAGACCACGTATCAGAGGAAATAATAGTGGAATAAAAGTATTAACCACCTAATGATCATATTATCGAAGAAACGCACACAGCTGTTTGCTTAGAGTTAGGAAAAAAATGTGCTCTGCAGAGTAAGACTGATTATGAAATTTAGTAGATCAGAAAGTTTCTCCTAGCAACTAAAAATCACAATCAAGTGGCTTAGGGATAATTAATAGATAAAATTTTGTGGCACCAGCAATGGGAAGGACCAAGAGCCTGCCCAAGTCATTCTATGAAAGTTGTAGCTTTTTTGTATTAATCTTCAGTAAAAAGGAGTTAAATTAGACTGCATTGATATTACTTACTTCATTCTCATACTGGATTTCCAACATGGCTCTTGAACTGCCTAGATCCTGCATCACAGATTCTGCCTGTTTCAACAGCTCATCTCTGTTCACAGTGCGCTACACATTAGAGAAGTTTTAAGTAGTGAAATTATGTCTGTAAGTCCCAGCTCCCAAGGCAGTTACAACAGGAAAAGAATTAGTTATGCAAGTTTTTCCACACCATGCTAATAATTCCACAGTTCAACAATTTGTAAGCTTATACTTTGATAAAATAATTCTTGCTTCTATATGAAAACTGACTAGAATTAAAGTATTCAATTTAAAATGAAAAACCAATGCTTACATTTGTATGAGTATAACTAATAGGTACTACTCTTGCCAAGAATCTGGCAGTAAGATTACAACATAGCAGAGAAGTGTTGTGATGTGGTGTTACATACATCAAAATAGTATGTGGAGAAGAAAACCCAAAATAAAGATGCCAAAATCCAGCAACCTAAAGGAATAATCTTAAACCCCACCCTTGCAGATTCTCTAGTAGGGGCTCAGACAAAACAAACACCAAACAAACAAAAAAACCCAAAACCAAAAAAAAAAACACATGGGATTCCTACATGTTGGAAGCTATATTCTAGTTGAACTAGATTCTCACGTTTCTTATTTTTTTTCCCAGAGGTATTCAAGATCATATAGCAAATCTACATTATACAGCAGATCTTAGTTTAAGATAACATCCCTCCAGACTCAAGGCAGACACCCAAGAATCCCTCAATTTAAACCAGTCACAGCTCAGTTTTATTATGTTGTGACAGGAGTTTTAATACTCTCCCAGAATACAAGGACAATGTTTTTGTTTATTCAGGTAACACTTAACAGTCTAAAACCTGTTGCTTGAATTATTCTGAAATTCTACATTAAGCAAAACAGAGGTTTACAAAGCTAATATATGGAGATATCACTAACGTAACCTAAAACTTAGAGTTCATTCTTATAGTTTCAGAAATGATGTCAAGACCCAAATTCAAAATTAAGCAGGATGTGAGAAAGCAGTGTAGCACACTCTAGCCCCTTCTGCCACCTAGTGGCAGACACCTAGAAGACATTGTGCTTTCTACTCGGGGGTTTTAAATGATTAAAAACAAACCTCCCCTTCATCAGTATACTACCAAAACCTTGATTTTTACAAATAAATCTTGCTCACGATGATATTTCTTAAAGACAATATAAAAATAAACAGATCATTCATTCCATTTTTAAACATGATATACCTACTTTTTTCCTGTCCAGTCGCGGTGCCACTCTGCTATCCTGAGAATCTGATTGATTGATTTCTGGATTAGTATCCAGTAGTCTTTGCATGGCTCGATCACGATCAAAAGCAGTTACATAAAACAGCATTTGACGGGTATCAAATGGAAAGAAAAATGGGCTGTAAAGAGCATTGGATTAGTTAGCTGGGTTCCAACTAGCATCTATGACTATAGTTTAGTTTGAAATACAGTAGAAGTGTAGTATGCCTGAAATCAGTGCTTTATTAAACACTGTGGTAGAAGCAGCCTCCAAAGGAAGCCTTCCAGAACACACTTTAGTTTTAGTTACAATGCTTATGAGCAAGAGTCTAGAAATGGAATTCAATATAAGAAGGAACCACAAAAAATTCCAAAACTTCTCTTCCAGAAAAATAACTCAAAATACTTGAATGCCTTGGCTATGCAAAGTTTGTATCAGAAAATAAATATTCTTTTACTTGTTCACGCCTGTTTTACAATTAGTAAATCTAACTTAGATCAAAGATTTTGAGAAGGCGGCTCAAGCTCCCATATTTGGGGGGGGGATGGGGGGGTGGTG
>NW_009201226.1:0-26171 GCF_000690835.1 Fulmarus glacialis
TGAAACTTATGATATTACTCCCTATCATAAGATAGATAATAGATAAAATAAGGATGATAATAACAAATATAATAAGATAGAAGTGTTACAACTTGGCATTACAAACTCACTACATTCAGAAACAATGTAATTGGATCACAGTGGATCACACCACTAGACAGTTCTTCATTCTGGAATAGATTATATTTGTAGACCTACACCAATAGATTTCAATTTCAAGAATCTTAAATTAAATATAATGTTTGCTGATGAATATAAAAAAAAACCCAACCACTTATTTAATATATATACATTTATATGTTTACATTTTCAAAAAAATATTCTTAATTTGATTATTTTGGGAAAACATATCCATTTTTATATGAAATGATCAGCTGGACATCAGCCCATATATTTAGTCTTTTGAGAAGACCATTTTTTCAAAAGGAAGCCCTTCAAATCATTATCTTCACTGTCTTATATATTAACGTGTGCCATTTTGATATGTGTTAACTTCTCAGATTTTATCCATGTCGGAGTCCAATACTCTGACTAGGTTCTTTTAGATATTCCCTGCAAGGAGGTTTAATGTTTAATACCCAATTCACTTATTTGAAGACATTTGATGTCACTTAGGCAATATACTGAAATCACAACACAGCACAATATAGCAATTGCCGTATACAGTTGGATCACAATACAAATGTGATTCCCACTACTGATCTCTATATGCTCACTGTCACAACGCTGGGTGTCCCCAGTCATCAGGAAGAATCACAGAATAATAGAATCATAGAATAGTTTGGGTTGGAAGGGACCTTTAAAGGTCATCTAGTCCAACCCCCCTGCCATGGGCAGGGACATCTTCAACTAGATCAGGTTGCTCAGAGTCCCGTCCAACCTGACCTTGAATGTTGCCAGGGATGGGGGCATCTACCATCTCTCTGGGCAACCTGTGCCAGTGCCTCACCACCCTAATCCTAAAAAATGTCTTCCTTATAGCTAGTCTAAATCTCCCCTCTTTTAGTTTAAAACCGTTCCCCCTTGTCCTATCGCTACAGGCCTTATTAAAAAGTCTGTCCCCATCTTTCTTACAAGCCCCTTTTAAGTATTGAAAGGTTGCATAAAGTCTCCCCAAAGCCTTCTCTTCTCCAGGCTGAATAACCCCAGCTCTCTCCGCCTTTCTTCGTTGAAGAGGCAGTCCACCCCCCTGATCATTTTCATGGCCCTCCTCTGGACCTGCTCCAACAGGTTCATGTCTTTCTTGTGCTGAGGGCTCCAGAGCTGGACGCAGTACTGCAGGTGGGGTCTCACCAGAGCAGAGGAGAGGGGCAGAATCACCTCCCTCTATCTGCTGGCCACACCTCTTTTGATGCAACCCAGAATACAGTTGGCCTTCTGGGCTGCAAGCGCACATTGCTGGCTCATGTCCAGCTTTTCATCCGCCAGTACCCCAAGTCCTTCTCAGCAGGGCTGCTCTAAAGTCCTTCATCGCCCAGCCGGTATTGATACCAGAGGTTGCCCCAAACCAGGTGCAGCACCTTTCACTTGGCCCTCTTGAACCTCATGAGGGGTGTTGGACTTTAAAGGTCCCTTCCAACCCAAACAATTCTATGATTCTATGATTCTATGATTCTATGATTCTATGATTCTATGATTCTATTATTTTAGATGTCAATCTTAGGATAAATCCTACCTTTCAAAGCTTTATTTCTTTCCGTGCAATACACTGGAAACCAAGAGCGACTAGCTGAGCTGAAGAGATACACATTAGATTAGATGTGTTCCGACTGTGATGTTACAAAGTCATTAGATGCCTCAATTTTTTGGATGTTTCATTGGAGCTTTCAGGGTTTGCCTCAATGTGTTAAAAAGGGTCTTAAAACATATGCATATATGCACAACTTCAATGGTTGTGTTTTTTTTCTTAAATTTAAGAATCCAGCATGTACAGTGTCATCTAATTAATTTCACAAAAGACACAATTAGATTAAAATAATTCTGCTCTGAAGTTTTCTGTCCTTTGATTTTCTTGAAAATATACATTCAACCTTTCCCCACGCACAAAGCCAAACACTCACTACCCTTAATTGTGTGCTATGAAACCCTAATGAAGATAAGAAGAAATATCACGCTTACATTATATGAGTAAGATTTTATTTTATTGGGGAGTGAAACAGGAAAAAAGTCATCCTTCTATTCAAAAAGAGAGAAATTATTTGGCTAATGCTTTGTAAACAATTGCAAATTCACATAAATAAAAGGCCTGACAAATTTCACCGAAGAGGCAAATGCAGGGAAAAATTGAGTATCATGAAGCCATAGCTTCCAAACCACTGTAAAGCATCACTTGTTAAAATTTCTTCAATTTTGAAATTTGAGTGCATCTTTTCTTTGACATTTCAAGAGCTATTGTGGAATGCAAGTGATCTAGGCAAGGTGTCAATGTACTACATCACATCAATGTATTAACTACAGCATATGTGTCACTGATAACACTGGTAGTCTCAGTACAGAGTCTTTGTGTTCAAAGAGTGGGCAGAAAGACTGCTGCAAGGCATAAAGCTATTAATATGATCTTATTTCCATAAGCTTGTCTTCAAATGTATGCAGTCATTATTATATAATTTCCTTGAATAATGCTTTAAGTAAGAAAGACTCGGTAATAATATGATAGTTTTATCCAGGAGCCTACAATGAAACAACGTGATATCTATCTGTTCCTGAATTTCTCATGCCATATAATGAATAGCAGCAATTGTAGGAAAGAACAATATTAGTTTTACAGTTATTGTTATTATCTTAAAGTACTAAGAATAAAATCCCATATTTCACTAGATAGTCCAATCACCGCCAAAATATGTGACAGAGGAACATTTTATAATTTCTGTATTTCACACTGACTGCACAACTGGAAATTGGCAGAGCCAAGTCATTTATATCTCCTTATTACCAGCTTGCAGAAGGCTTTGAGAATATGGGGCTAGTGATGGATGTTTTTATAGCAGATTTTGTTTTATTCTCTTTTACTGTAGTAAGTATACTTCTGATTAGTTCCACTGCAGTTTATTAAAGTAGCAGAAAGAGATTAGCAATAGGAGAACAAGACACACAACTTGCTTACTCTCGTTTTGTGGAAGGAACCACATTTGTATAGAAATGGAGACTATTTAGGCACAATCAGAGCTCTTTTATTTATAACTTTAGATCTTATTGTGCTGTGTAATTCATTTAAACTGATGCAAAATTTACTTAAATATTGGACAATTATTTAAATGGCTATTTCTATTGCAAATTAGATTTCCACTAAATATATTACACAAATATTTCTCTCAAAGGGTAAAATGTACCTAAATGCAGAAAGCCCAACTAAATTAGTGGATTAAGTGAGACTAAAATACTGTGAAAAGACTTTTGATTGTTCTTCCAACAGGGTGAACTACACTCAAAGCAAACAGATTGAACTGAATGGAAACCAGAATATTTGATACGTTTGTACACTTCTGTGCTGTTTTTTCAGGGTAATTGAACTGTAATAATGATATTCAATTGATACTTCACTTCTAGATTAAAAGTTCAAAATAAACCCCCTACTTACAGACATGTTCTTGTGTGCAGAGGTTGCTACGTCTAAATTCAGCCTAAATCACTGTCTGTAGCACCTCTGGCAGCATAGAAGTAGCCAATAGCACACAGTAGTCTCAGGGCCAGCTTATTTTGGCACTTAAGATTTTTTGGGAAAAAAAAGAAATTTCACTGGTTTGCATTGCCACATATTCATCAGCTCTGAAAATGAACATGGATTTTGTGGAATATGCACCCTTGCAGCAAAGAAGGTCAGCAGCCTTCTGGGCTGCATTAGGAGGAGTGTTGTCAACAGGTCAAGGGAAGTGATCCTTCCCCTCTACTCTGACCTGGTGTGACACATCTGGAGTTTTGGGTCTAATCCTGGACTCCCGATATAAGGGAGACATGGGCATCCTGGAGCAAGTCCAGCAAAGGGCCATGAAGATGAACAAGGGTTTGGAGCATCTCTCCTATGAAGAAAGGCTGAGAGAGCTGGGACTGTTCAGCCTGGAGTATAGAAGGCTCAGGGAGGATATAATCAATCTATATAAACACCTGATGGGAGGTAGTAAAGAAGACGGTGCCCGATGCGCCAGCATAGTCCTCACTGAGAGGAAAAGTGGCAATGGGCCCAATCTGAAATACAGGAAATTCCACTTAACCATAACAAAACCCATTTGTTACTCTGATTGTGGTCAAAGAATAGTCTCAGTCCTTGGAAACCTGACTGGACATCATCATGGGTGATCTGTTCTAGCTGACCCTGCTTTGAGCAGGGCAGTTGGACTGGATGATCTCCAGAGACCCCTTCCAACCACAACTATTATGTGTGATTCTGTGATTGCTGTATTAACTTTAGCAGTGCCAATATAAGGGGGCTAAAACCTAAATGGCATGAGGGCCTATCTGCAGCATCTATTTGTAGTATTTCTGTTTGATCTTAAAACACTTCAAGTTGTCAGCCTTTCCACTACAACTTTCAATTTACAGTGTGCCAATAAGATCATCTAAGATAAAAATGAGAATTAGGTATCCTACTCTGCTGACAGTCAAAGGGAGTGAGGTGCCAAACAAAGCTTTTTGTCTTTAAAAAATTATTAAATGAATAATTAAATGTCTACCAAACTATCTTCCTGAAAGTGAAAGCAATAGCTCAAAAAAAAAAAAAAAAAAAAAAATTTGAATGTGTTCGTTTTAACGGTGTTGTATATTCACAGATAGAATGCTAAGTTTTAAGAGATTCCTCCAAGTCCCCAGTTCTGTTTTTATATATTTGAACAAATTAGAGTACTTGGAACATATACTCCATACTGCTTCAGAAAATTCAAATTAATTCTGTGAGAATGTTATAGTTGGAAAGGTCTATAGTTGCTCTCAGATTATTCGGCATCAATCTGATTTTAGCAGATTGTATCTGGAGAATGTAAATCCAGCATGTACTGCTTACTTCATTTATGTTGGCTAGCATTTGTTTACACACAGCCTAAACTACACATTTGGTAGCAAGATGGAAAGGGTCTTTTCACGTTTTTGTGAAAATATTTCTGCAACTGATATTCATGCATTTGAGATAAAAATGAAGAGTCATAACTGTTTGGTTTCTTCTGCAAAACTCATATTATGTGTAATAACTATTCTAAAAAAAAGCAGTTTCAGTCATGTTATTTTCTGATTTTGTTATTAAATTGATTATAGTGGTGTTGTTTGAGTGGACTGCATGTTTTTTCTACCCCCTTGATAAAAATGGTTGACTGGAAACCTAGAAACAAGACATGCTGCAGTGTCTAGAAATGTTATGGATTTACAGAAAGGAAGAAGTTCTTCAGAGAAAAGTAACCTCTCCATTTCCCTGTCAGGTGCAAGACTCTCTTTGTGGACTGTGAAGCAGTCATGAACTCACAGTTACATTCCCCTACGCCTACCACCTCCCTACTCACAGCACATTTTGGTCAAGTCTTGCTAAAACATTGATTTTTTAAAAATAAACTTATTGTGCAGTAAAAGAGATTCACAGGGTAATCTCCTCTTCTGTAAAGTGGCATTTAAACAAAACATAAAAGTTTGTTTAAATAGTTTTGCTACCTTTATCATTAGACAGTGGCTTCTGTCTTTTCTGAAGGTTATTCAAAAAGCAAATGTGAAAACATTGCATCAACATTTTTCTTTTTGTTTTCTCCCTGTTTTTTTTTCTTCACCTCGTACCTTACATATAATAAACCTCATAAAATTTTGGTAGCACTAGCCCTGTTATAACTGCTTTCTTGTTGTAATTCCATTTTGAACACATGCACATTCTTTCTACAGCATGCCTTAGCAGCAAATACATTTCTTGTATTTTTACTTGGTGTAATCAGTTAAACTTGTCAGTTTACCCACTCCCATTTCTTATCTGTATCTTATGATAAATTGCACTATAAATCGATGTCACAAGCCATTTAGTGAACTTAGATAACATTAGGTCCTATTTTTGTTTACTTGTTTTCTTGTGTGGCTAATATATTATCATTAAAAGTTTCAAAATATGAGTTAAGAAGAGTTTAAAACAATGGAGTTGGCTCTTTTCTTTGTTTTGAGGGTTTTTTTAAACTTATATTTTCATACCTGATCCCTAAAGAACACTGTTCAGAATCATTAACAGCAAATATGTGTTTACAGCTAGTTTAAATCAATTGCTAATTAACTCCACAAGGCAGAAATGGATTTCTGTTTAGCACTGAGTTTGCGCTTTTCCTTTATTCTTGACATTCACAGGTGTGAGGTTCAAACTACATTAGCATCCGCTCTGTAACTGACTGATCCAAACCCCATTGAAATCAACATAAATTTAGTGGGAAAATTTGATGGGAAAATATTCACAAAAATCCTACAACCTTAGAAAAATTTAGTCTAGACAGGAGTTCTGGAAATCTGATCTGACACCGCTCTCAAATTAGGGCCAACTTTAAGAGTAGATCAGGTTGCCAAGGGTCCAGTCACATTTTAGTACCTCTGCAATCCCTTTGGTGGACCTCTTCCAGTGCTTCACCACCCTCATTGATTTTTTCCCTACTTTTTATCTAGTTGGAGTATCCCTTCCTGCAAGTTTTGTCCAATGTCTCTTCTTTCATTGCAGAATACAACCAAGAGTCTACCTCCATTTTCTCTAAAACTACACCACAGGTAATTGAAGAGAGCAGAGTCTGCCTTTGCCTTCTTTTCTTCAGGATGAACAAACTCAGTTCTCCCAACCCTCCTTGTATATTGCATAACATATATAATACTATAGCCATAAAAATTAATATATATATCACAGCTTTTTTCTGGTTCTAATAATTAAAAACAAGATCAACACAAAACAATCCATTGTTGATTAGTTTATTATTACTCAGCTTAAATGTAGTTGTTATTAGGGCAGCATAATGATTCCTATTAGAAGTTGATAGCTGATTACTGTGCACAATCTTGCTATCTTTTTTTATGCAAAGCCCTCATTACTTAAAAAAAAGCAAGTGAATATGATCAAAGGTCAATTTAAATGGTCAAGTTTATTCAGATTATGCATTTCGTGGCTTATTCTTTCTTGGAATGAATAAGATTCAAAGCATATATAATAAAATAAATACAAGCTGAGGTTTTTTTGAAGTGGTGATTTATCTTTTTTTTTTTTTAAATAGAAAACAGCAATGACTGTTCGGATGCATGATGGCCAAAAAGAAAGAAAATGCATTGTGTAAAAATAATTGTCAAATACAGATAATGTACCTAAATGCTTATTTTAGAAGTAAAGGACTTATTGTATATACATCTGGAGACTTGTACGATTTGATTAGACATATATGTCTAAAAGAAATACCACACTATTGGATTGTTTATCTCTTTGATTTTAAATATTTAGTTTTATTTTTAATATATTGTAGCAATCAGTAACTCATATCTGAAATTTTCTTATTGCATAGAAATAGGATTTCAATGCATTTTGTGAAGAAGTGTTTTTGTATACAGGAAGGCACAAAATGACCTTGTAAGAGAGGTAAATTTAGGGCTTGCTGACTTGGATTTATGTGTTGTAAAACCCTAACCACAGAGATTCCAATATAAATATCAACTACAAAATTCTTTCTCAGAGATTGCAGGAGAGACTAGCAAAACATTAGGAAAAAAAAGGTCAGAATATTTTCTTTGGTTTAAAAAATTGTATTACAAATGATCCCATTTCTAGCCTTTTAAAATATTTTTTCTTTTATAAACTGTAGGTGTCAGTCTTGTACCATTCATGAAATGCACATACATATTTACATATATAAATACGTATGCACACAGAAAGAAATAGAAAACATTAAGAAGGTGAGAAGGAGATGGAGTTTTTCATTTTATTTTCCACATCATGAGATGGTAATTGTATAAAGTACGAAGTTTCTGTAAATCTGATTCAAGTCTTTCTATGGTTCTGCATTTTTTATATTTATGGAAACTAATTTCACTGTCACAATGACAATAACACAAATAATTATCTCTAAAATATTGCTGGCATCTCTAGTAGAAACTAAGTGTCTCTGCAAGTGATGGGATACTGTCATGCTTCACTAGGCTGAATGAGTGTAGACAATTTCAGAATTGGACATCATACTTATGAGTAATGGGGAACTTTTCCTTAATGTGTATTTCTAAAATTATAGTGGCAAGAAACCTTGCACTTAGGAATATAAAATCCCTAAACATCAAGGAAATTTTGTTTGAATTACTGTGGAGCACTCGGTTTTAATCGTGAAATAGAGACATAAATTTGATATTTGTACACTAGAAAAAAAGAACACAGACAGAGACACAAAAAAAACACAACAACAAAACAACCAACCAAAAAAAACCACCTCAAAAGGTTTCTGACAGGAATATAAGGAAAGCAGAATTGCAGGAAATTATTATCTGAGCTTACACAGTAGCCAACCACACAACACCTTAGCATATATTTTGGTAAGTAGTTATGCCATGACTAATATGCTGCATGCATCTTAACAGTATGATAGAATAAGCACAGTTTGTAGCAATTTGGGGAAAGAAAAAACCAAACAACACAAGACCCTCTAACCAGTCTTGTGACTTCTCTGTATGTGTCATGTCCTTTTTTATTAATGGGCTTTTCCTTCTGCCTTTGAAAATCTTTTTAAAGGTACCATACATGGCTGTAATGTAAGAATCCTAAACAGATACTCCTCCACAGCGTGGCTTTGTCTTAGTGCTTTCAAGCCTTTCTGGTTTGCAGAACTAATTTATACCTTCTTTTTTTACATGAAATTGTTTCTGATTGATGCTTGATGAAGTATTCTGCATTTGACCAACATGTCCACATTCTGCTCTTTGCTGATGCATCACATCTGAAGCATTACTTTTCACTGCCAAGATATAAAGACGGTGGTAACAGGAGAATAAAAACTAATTTGCCTCAGCAAAACAAACACTCCTGATATTCAGCCTCTGTTCTTTAGCCTTCTACTTGAAGAAGGCAAATCTTATTTTCACTTGTTCGTGAAGTTGCCATGGAAATATATATTGGCCAATATAAATAACTTGTTAAAGGATTTATTAAATAAACATCTTATATTGCTAACCCAGCCTCAGCTTTTTGTTCCTGTTCCTTACCCTAAGCAGAAAGCGTGCCTTAATTATAAAATCACTGTCTGTGGACTAGATTCCATTACAGAATCCTCTATAGATCTCCTTCCTCATCTTAAACGTTAATTTTAGTCAAATTATGCCAATGTTTAGTTTGGTCCTTGTTGCTCATTGCCGTTTAAGTAGTCACTGCTTACAACATGAGGTACTCAAAAAGAGCTTGCAAATAAGGATGTCTGGATTTGAAGGCTGTCTGGTGCTGTACTGTGTCAAGGTTTGGTGGCAGAATTTAGTTCAATTTCTCTGTGCAATCTAGACACATAAACTCCTTCCCTTTCCAACTTAAGTGCCGTAGGACGTGACGAGAAATGTCAATATACCCTGATATTTGAAGTGCTCTGTACCTCCATTCAGCATGACAATTTGCCTTGATTATGTTTTGAACTTGGACCAGTGGAAATGGTAAGGCATGGGAAATAGGGAATCAAGGCTGTCATAGTATGAATCTAATAGTGTTTATGCACAGAAGATGAACTAAATGCTGAATCTTAAAGCACAATTTGAAGGAGAGAAATTTTGCACAGCATACAACATAAAAAAGAATATTCTTGGATTAGAGCAATACTGAAAAAAAAACCAAAAAACAAACAAAAAACCAAAACCAGGAAGAGCTACTTAAGGGAAAAGAAGGAAGTGATAGGAAGGGCAAACCTGTAGCCTTAATCACTGTAATTAGTTACTGAATTGTGAGGTTTAGTTAAACCTCTCCATCTATCTCAAAATATATTACTTACTTTCCATTCACTGATCATTACAGAAATTCCCCTTTCTGTACCTCTGGTTTCTCAATAGTTCTTCTACATTACTCACAGAAAATAATCAATGTAGTGTGAAATAAATATAGATTTAATTTAAAAATTCTTTTTCACTAAAAAAAAAAAAAAAATCTTGGATATTAACCAGTACAACATTTTGCTTGTTCAGTATAAATATAAATGAAAAAAGTGAAATTCTAAGCTAGCTGAATGAGAGGAAGATCCAAGACTTTCTCTTGTGCTTAATCTAAAACATGCAGCTTGTATCAAGTGATATTTCATGCCTCAGATTTCATTCTGAGATCTCAGACCTCATTCTTTTCCAATGTCCTTTCCACGAGAAAGTACATGGAAATAAAGATGCTACAACTGAGAACTTAATCAATCTCAGTTGGTCTTAGAAGCAATAGCATATTTCTTCCCATTAGTCCCACAAATACTGAAATCTCCATCACGTATTTGAAAGACTTCCTTACTATAGCAAAGTCAACACTTGAACATGTGCACTTCATGTGTGCACTTATGGACTTCATATGGTATATTTGCTGCTATATTTGGTAAATTCTGTCATCAGTGCAATCTTATCTGCATCCAAAAAGAAAGCTCAAGTCTTTCCATTTGTGGTGGTTTGGTTTTCCTGCCCCCCCCAGTTTCAATCATAATGCTCCTAATTTTCACTTAATATTAGTAGATACGATCAACACTTTTAGTGATTATTCTTAATTTTACATGTTTATAGATGCAATAATCAAGTTAATACACCAGAATAATATATAATTCATAATGTCAGAATATGGGTCAAGTGTTTTACTTGCTACCATACTGCCTTTTATACCCGTTTCAGTATTTTTATTGGTTTTGGTAGTAAACTGCCAAGCCACATTTAAGCTGTTCTGCAATATCTTGATTTTCCTGCCCAGAAAAGTCAAGTTTTTCATCTTTTATGTGTATATACTCCATTAAACTTCTACTCATACCCACAGTGGGTTCCACGTAGCCACAAGATCTCCATTTGGCAGCATGTGCTACATACTAGTCTGTCTGAAGCAACAGGGGACAATCTGAATTCTGGGTGTAGCATGGTGGTGTTGGGTTAACGGTTGGACTTGATGATCTTTAGAGGTCTTTTCCAACCTTAATGATTCTATGATTCTATGATTCTATGATTCTATGATTCTATATTCAGCAGAATTACACCTGAGATGAATTTGACCTGAAAGCTTCCTTTTTCATCAGTGACATAGATTTGCTCACTGCTATTCAAAATTAAAGATAAGCACTAAATCAAATACAATCTATTTCAGCTTGTGAAGAACCTGTTTTATAAATTGGATGGTGCTGGGCTAAGCTACAAAAAAAATATCTGAGTAGCCAGAAATCAAGAAGGGCTACTAAATCTGCTGATCTGTAATGTGAGCAACTTGGAGCTCAGTACATTTCTTTTGTCAAAGAAGGAGATGTGTTCATCACAGTCGGTAAAACAGTAAACACAGAATCAATTCTCATAATGGACTCCTAAGTCTGAAAGACAAAGTTTTAAGATAATCCAATAGTTAAAAGCTGGGACAGACAAATTCAGATTAAGCAAGAGGTACAATGCTTTCTGAAGAGTGCTAGCAATTAATGATTTTGCTTTTTTTTTTTTTTTTTTGCTTGTTTGGTAATGAAATAGCTGATCTGATTCACGCAGAATGAATTTTACTACCGATGTTATATACCAATTATTTCAGTGGTTTATTCAAGTTTTATTACAGGAAAGTGCATGAAGGTTTTTTTGCCACATCTAGCAGCTGGAAGCAATTTCTGACCAAAGAAATTAAGAAAGCTTGGTGTTAAGATTAATGCAGTTTGCTAGTGCTGTTTTGAGTAAATTAAATATGGAGTAGAGAGGATATGTTTTGGTGCCAGGTGAGACTGTAGTCAAATAAATGACCAAAATACACTTGGTAGACAAGGGTTACACTTAAAAAAAAAACCCAAACTCATTACAAATTGGTGTTTGTTTGTTTGTTTGTTTACTTTAACAAAATATGATGATATTTAACATCTTCTATAACACCATCAGGATTGAGAAGCACAGAGCATACCATAGCCCAGGAAGAGACAATACGGTTATCATTCAGTGATAACTTTGCTGTGCAATCCTATTGGTTTGGTGGATCTTAATACACAATAAAGTTTATCATAGCATACACAGTTTGTGTCTATGCAGAACCCTCAATTTGTGGGTTTCCTGGTTTTCCAGGGGTTCCATTTATTCTCATTTAGACAGCATGTGTTATAAAGTAAAATTTATTGTCATGTTTGGTATATTGTATATGATTGTCCATAACTTCAACAAATATATAAACACAATATAAGACTAGCATACTTTTTACATGAAACATTGAAAAATAACAGAGTAGATCATGTAAGGTCATTTTAAAATTAGAGACTTGCTTGTACTAGGAAATCTAGGAAATGTTTTACATTGAGTAGACTGTGATTCATCATGAACCACAAATTTATCACATAGTAGTTCTACTACTGAGACAAAAGAAATATTGCATTTTACCAAAATTAAGTTAAGGTTTATTATGTCCTTTTTCTTTTGGTGAAGGTATATCTAACCTTTGAAATGAAGAAAGAATCTTGAAGAATAACTTGAACTCTTACTTATTCATATATTACTTTCTGTTTAATTTTACAGAATCAATCTTTTTTTTTGATTCTTTTTTTAGAAGATCTTTTGTTCTTTTCTATCCTGATTGTCACTGGAATATCCTAGATGAGTTTAAAAAGTAAGTATGGTCCATGGGAATTCTGAGTCGCAATATTCTGAGGAGAAAAAAACAAAACAAAACAAAACAAAACAAGCCCACAATGAAACACCACAAAACAATAAAAAGGTGCTGAAAAATAAGAATTAATGTCTGTACTGGGAATAAATAATCTTGGAATTAGCATAGGATCAAAAGGCAGCATCCAGAACAATTTCCTCTGGAGAGTATTTCCCTTTCCGAAAAGTTATGTCACTGTTCAGGGGGATTCTAGCAGGAGTAAGTGATTGCTCTTCATGCTCTCTCATAACAGCTATTATACTTGTGTTTCTGTTCTAAAGACCAAAAAAATTCTTGTTAATTAGCATAAAGGAAAATGGCCTTTGTTACAAATGCTGCAAGGTAAAGAAGGCTTACAATGAAGTAGAAATGCTACTCCTTTTCCATAAACAATATAATAGGTGTAAAATTATTAACTATCTAATAACAACAGCAAAATAATTAACTACTTCATGTAAGTTTCTATATTGCTAAGAGTAAAATGCCACTCCTTGAAGTGTTACTTCTGAGAAATTCATGCCCTTCTGAGATGAGATCATATTATCATGAAACGATTATTTCAGTTGTGAGATTGAAAACCTCACTGGCATTATCTCCCCCAAACCCTCAGGCCTCAAAATGAATGACTATTGAGAAAAAATGTACATATATGTTTGCTTTTAGTACACATTGTAGCTTAAAACAATCTACCTTAATATCAGCAATATCTATACTTTTGTAGAAGACCCAAATATCTCTGAAGTATTTTATTTCCATTAAAACTTTCTATTTTGTAAGGATCTGTTTTCAAATATCTTCTTGAAATTGGAGCCAGAAGAATTACTACTACATTTACAACTGATAGAATAACAGTTTTATTTTTTTTTAATCAAACAGAAATAACACTTCAGTTTTTCAAACAAAAATCTACTAGTACTGAAGTATTTGCCTGTCAGGATTTCCTGCAACTGAATATGTAAACTGTTGCTGGAACTCAATATTAGTGAGCAGCTAACTACTTAAAATTTCATTTAGCTATAAAGATTTGACATTCTTTCAAAAACAACACATAACTTTTACAGAATTAACATATCCTTAGGTGCGAGCAAGAAAGAAAAAGAGGAAGAATAAAGGCAAATAATAAATTATAAGAATAAAGGCTCTATACACCGTAGGAAAGATGATTAGTTGTCTCACGTTTTAAGTTGGTGTTCTACCTTGTATTTGGCAACTTTAAGGGCATATTATTTACAAAAAGCTACGGGAGATCACAAGTTCTTGCTCCAGAATGGACCAACCTGTTAGTCAGTCAGTTAAGACAGAGTTAAAGAAATCTCAAGTGTTGGCACCATTGATAAAAATGAGCTCAATCAAAAAACTATTGGAATCTGTGAGATATTTGTCCACTGATTTTGATGAGAGCATTATAAGAGCTTCTGACAAATATCTTGCTCATCATTCATTTGGGAACATACACTCTGTACCGGAACAATTTTAATTTCTTTCAACAATTACACCTCATAAAATGTAGTAGAGGAAAGATCACTCAATGGGATTAGCCAGGATTTAAGAGAAACAGTTATAATTCCCTATTTCTGCCACAAAAAATGGTCAAATTTTAGTCTCAGTGGCAGTCGTCAGATTAGTAGTGTTTCTGAGCCCAGCCATATCCCAGCCTCAAGTAGGCTTCTCCGTCATCTGCAAAGCCCCTGTTTTCTGGAGGAGGAAAAAACTTCTAGGCTGAAAGGGCCTGAGGTTGGAGTACCCCAGTCTGCATCTGACCTGGTCAAATCAAGGCATAGCATTTTGGAAAATACTGTTATATGTTCTCACCTCTCAAACAAGAAGCATCATTATTGCCTTAATTTTCTATAAATAGAATAAATAATGCTGGTTAATACTTCATCAAAATATTGTGAGGAGAAATACAATGAGGTTTCATGCAACATTTATATTAAAAATACCAACCGCATAATTTGTAATAGGTGGATGCAAGTTCACTGTATGGAGCTTATTACCTCCAGGTTAGCACTGTGGCAATAGGGCTTTTAGTAAATACCTGGCTTAAGCATAGAGACAACAAGCTTATCTACAAAAGACTGTTGATCCCTAGAATGTGCACCTTTAAGAAATGTCTCTCACACGTGGATACCTACTAGTATGGGTATCTTGATAGCTACTAGCATAAATAATGTTATAAGCTGGCTAGTTAGAACACCTGCATGGTAGTAAGGTTTATTATTTCTTGTTTCTGCTTCTAGGCATATATACATAAACCCTGACAATGCTGAGCTGCTCAGCACCAAAGCTGAGTTATGATTATAACTCAGCTAACACAGTAAATATGGTCAGACCACACCAAATTATGCATGAAGAGCTGCACAGAGGACTCACATGAGCTATGGGAGGTCCAAATTCAAAATCTACAACTCCAAAAATACCCTAGGCAGAAGACTAACAAGAGTTTTGCATTAATGAATAGCAACTTTTTCCTATTGGAAGCACAAGTAATTTAATACAAAAACACACACCAGAAAAAATCCCAACAGAAAATGGAATTATATTTCTGACTCCTACCCAAATACATGAGTTTTTTTAAATTTTGGGTGATATGTAGATTCATAGTTCAGATATTACAGAATATAGTTGTGATGATTAACATTTCCTCAGGAAGAGGAAGACCCGGGTTCCCTCTGGACACCTGAGTGAGCATGAACAGGGCACCTCCTTCTCGGGTGCAAACTGAAAGCTGAAAGATGGCCTGAAAGCCTCAATCCAACACAAAGTTTACAGTTCTGAATTTCAGCTTGAAGGAAGTTCTTAAACTTCTGCTATGGATGGTCTGCAGTCCCAGTCCAGGTCACATTATTTCTTCCTTAGACAACTACCCAGGTCCGAGATGTTGTTCACAGGTTTACTATCAGTAGTTTAACCTGATAGGTATGGATGCAGGTATAAGGAATGAAGTGGAGCTTCCCCATCATTGCTTGATCTCGCTCCCTCCATCGTTTTAGTTTAAGCCTGGCGCCTTGTTTGCTGGTGAGTCCCCAGTGCCCCCAGTACAATTTCACTGCCTGCACACTTAATACTAGCACCCTGACTCTTCACTAACTTCCTCCACAGATTTTACAGGATTGCTCAGCCTCTGCGATACACTATAGAGCATTTCACCCGGATTCTGTTTGAAGAAGACCCAGTAACTCGGCCATACGCACACAGAAATGATTAGGCAGTTACTTGAGCCATCTTACTTAAAATAAAATTTCCCTAATCAATGAAGACAGAGATATGCAGCTCTACTGGGCAATTTGGCCCAATAAACTCCTGACTCACCTTGCAAAGGTCTGAAATCACCCTCCACTGACCATTAGAAGAGTCCTAAAGAGACTATGTTATGTTCTTAACCAAGTCATTTCAATTAAATGCCTAAAATTAGTTGGTTGAAATGTAGTCTAAAATCTGAGTAAAGCTGGGAGTCAAAAGTATCTCTGTCCCAGTCCACCTCTGTAATCATAACACCTTTCTAAAATAGGAAATGTCTGCTCAGGTGGCAATATTTACACAGCAGTAAAATTGATAATAAGAAATATTCCAGGTGTATCTGGGTTGTGATGAAAGTGAAAGGGTTTAGTATTGATTTAGCAAATAAACTGGTGATTTTGCAGTTAAATTAGGAGAGAGAAATAGCCAGTGATGTTGAAAAGTGTGCTCTTTATTATAAAATATCTTAGCTCATAAATTCTGTACATCTTAAAGCAATTGGATTTACTTTTCTGAACTTCCCAAATAAAGATTTATTTTTTCCTGCACTGACTGAAATAATTTGTGTTTAGTATTTTTTTTCTGCATTTATTTTCCTCACAACTACTGGGCTGATGACAACTTACTTGTCACACTGCCGAATGATTATAATCAACTGATAATTGAGGCTTTGTGCTAGTTAGCCTTTGCAAATTCAATTTCTTTAGCTAGAATGGTATCATTACAGACAGATTTATAAATCAGTATTACATGTTAATTACCAATATCAGAAAATAATAGCTAAAATGCTGTCCTGAATAAACTGAATGTTAAACATGCACAGAATGCATAAATAAATTGCTCTGTTCTTCCCCTTGTCTCAGTTTTTGAGAAAATACTTATACGCTATTCAACCACATCGTATAATTCCTACATTCAACCAAGTTGTGTGCTTTGAATCATAGAATCATAGAATCATTAAGGTTGGGAAAGACCTCTAAGATCATCGAGTCCAACCATCAAACCAACACTACCATGCCCACTAAACCATATCCTGGTTTGGTTTTGTTTTGTTTTTACAAATCTTGGGGTGTTTTTGACATATCAAAAAGAGAGAGATTTTAGAGGAGCACTCAACAGTAATGCATAAAGTTCTCAGATTGTTTGTTTCTGCTTTCTCACAGAAGGTAATCACTGGCACCTAGTCTTGATTGCAATCACATTTTAATGACATTCTTTATCCTTCCTAATCTTTTGGTTTAGAATTCTCTAACCTTCTAGTGAATTTAAAAAGAGAGAGAGAAGGAAAGAAACTCAGTGGTAATTGGCAAAAGGCAAAAGGGAGAGTCAATTATCTCAGATTATTAACACAGACATGCTACATCTGGTAGTGACTGAGTCTGTTTGTCCAGAAATACCTATCAAATAAATAATTAAAATCAAGTGTTGGCAGATGTGGATCTTTCCTCTCATGATTGCTTTCTCCAAGCAGAGAAAGATTTGATAAAGCCTTTCAGTTTAATTTCTGGTGATTTTTTTTTTTTTAATGATATCTTGGATGTTCAAAAGGTTGTATGCACAATACATGGAAAACTTCCTAGGAAAATTAGACATCTGTATGTGTTTATTTAGATTTTCCCACTTGTACTGGCTTAAGATCTGCTAAAGTGATATAGAAAGTAGAAACAAGCTGTATTCTTACAGTGCACTTCCAGCCCTGAAGGAAAACCTGCTGGGATTGGCTGCAGATGGCTTCATCTCAAAAGAAGAATGTGCCACATAACAGTTGCTTGTTCTGTATGCATGATCAAGCAACAGTCAACGGTTTCCTGTGCCTCATTAGCTGTGGTGACAAGAAGAAGTATGATTCTCCCAAAATACCTTCCCTTCCTCCAAACTAAAGTAACACTGCACGGAGGAAACACTGAGAAACTTGAATTTCATGGAATTTTTTTTTTTTTTTTTCATAGAACAAACCAGGAAACAGCAAAAATTCAACAAATTATAATGAAATTATTGTCAAATTCTTAACAAGAAATTCCATTGCATTATAGTAAGCTTGAGCTTTTGATATGCATGTTGTTACTTTCTCTTATCAAATGGAAAGAATTACTTCAATTGGGCCAATTTTTTTTTTTAGTTACAAAAATATGACACAACCTTTTAAAAAAATGTGCTGATGATGGAGATTCTCAAATCCTGCAGTATGACTCAGTATGCATGTAGACCAGGATTTCCTTAAATACCTTGTTTAATGTCTGTATTTTAAACCGCGGGGACAAAGGCAGGACTGAAACTTCTTTGTTTTCTGTTGAAGCAGTGGGGCTTACGATGTTAGAAGGGGAATCAGCAGATACATTTAAAGTTCATAATTTTTTTGCTGAGTTCTTTATGTAGTTGTAGTCAAGTTACTCTTTCTCCCCATAGCTTTGCTACCTTTTCTATAATTCTCTGTTTTCACCATACCTGCTAAGATTCATATAATCCTGAAGAACTTCTTTAAAATGAAAGAGTTGGTGTGTACCTTGAAAGATCCTCTCTATTCACTGTAAAGGAAAACCTTTAGATTCAGATGTGACAGCTATGCTAAATTCTGCCCAGGCAGTTTGAGTCCTTGCCCCTAAACTAATATTTTTCAGTTTAAATGCTTCTTTCTCCTACACCTCACAAAATGAAATGTGAAAGTATGGTAATACAATGACCATAAAAGTTACGGCAGTCTAATGCAGCACAATTTTCCATAACTGTGAAAGATACACTTATTTCTAACCTTGAAAGTTTCTGAGATAACAGACTTGAAGTCCTGGCAACCTCAAGAATGCTACTGTGAGTTGCAATGGTTCCCCCCAGAAAACATACAGCTGGCAACCAATGTGTTTATTTCACAAGTGAAGTATCACAACAAATTAGTTCCCCCAAATTCTTCTTAAAAATGATATAGGGTGTATTTATGCCATTTTTTTTCATGGGAAATATGTCCTACACAGAACAAAAAATGATACGGTATCATACAGAGATTTTGTTGGTATTTACTCACAATAAACTCTGTAATACATGCACTTTCCACTCACTCTTTCAGTTTATCATTTGGAATTCTGTGTTACATTCTAATAATGCTTCCCCTAATGATTCCTACTATCAGCTTTATTTTTCTTCATATATATGGTGGTTTTTTTCCCCCACATACATATTAGCATACTCATGTATATAAAACTCTAAGATATTCTGGCAAGGTAGATTGAGGCCTTCAGTCGAATATATGTGCCTAACTTAAACCTCACTCTGAAGGTAAACAACGAAATAGATATGCATATGTTTTTGGAAGGGTTGACAACCTAGAATTTCTCATTCAGTGGGGTTGTAGCTGTCTGGCTCTTTAGAAAGTCAATTAGCTGCCTTAATTAATTGCCTTAATAGAGGCCTAGAAGCCCAATATTAAGAACCCATTTAAAAATTCTTGGCTTCATGTTTAGGAAAAACCTTAAATCATAATGTCAGTTACATATGTACCAGGGTCTTTTTGTTTCATGTGCTCCTGTCTCTAAATACTCAATAAATGCATATGTTAGATATTTGATGAGGAATAATATGCATATTGTATTATGAATGCCAGACTAATTTTTTTAAAGAGGCTGCTGTCTGCTACACATGTTATACTGAAAAAACTTCTAGTCATTAGAGCTATTTTCTGTCCTGTTACATATTCCTCCACTGGCTAAACGATTCAGTACTCAGTTACAGTGGTCTGATTTTTCCACGTTTCTCATACTCAATGATATCTTACATTAAACTAGGTATAATAAGTTTACTTGTATGTTAAATTAGTAGTAAACACAAACAAGTTACAGAATTTTTTGTTGTTGTTGTTGTTTTAGTAAAAGTAACCAAGAACGGTGGATTTGTTTGTACCACTGTGTTTAAATACTTAAGCAGTGCTTAATTGCAAAATTGTGTTTAACTGCAGAAGCCACAGATGATATAGCCTCAGTCTGTTTTTTCAACCCGGTGAACATGTGTGAGAGCCATTAATGGGACAGACATTAATTCAGCTCCCACCTCTTAAAAATCTTTGTTGGTTTAACAGATATTACTTATTTAATGAGGAATAGGTAAATTATTTACTTACAGGGTAATCTAACAAACAATTTCAAATTTGAAGGAAGGATTTTCTTTTTAAATGCTTAGCTTGTAAGAAACTGAAATAATGAATGAACAAACCAGGAGCAATCTTACTACGGCATAATAGAGGTAGAAAATAGAGAAGTTTTTGAAAAATAATTTGTGGGGTTTTTTTTAGAAGTGGTCTTTATTAATGTCCCTCCCATACACACTGCCCTTCCCAACTGCAACTACCCTTTGTCTTTCACTCTCTCTCCTTAACTTTATATCTGGCTGCAAAAAAGCATCAGTTATTTGGAGTAAGAAGTCACAGAAAGCAGCTCTGTGCTTCTCTTTCTCCACCTCTTCTCCAGAAGTTGGGCAAGATGTGGGTCTGGATGGGCCTCAAGTGCCCAAAGCGCTGCAGAAGGGCAGGCTGATTTCTAGTCCTGCTAGGATCTTGGAGAGGGCTGATGGGGCAGCGAGCCTGAGAGCTAGTCAAAGGAGAGAAAAGTGGATAGTGGTGGATGTGGGAGCATAGGGAGCTTCAGGACTTCATGCATGAACATGTGCCTGCCTCTTCAGCCTTCTCTCTGACAGGAGAGGTAGCAGTCATAGCTGGCAGGGCCAAGGATCTTTTTTGCCTTTTTGACTTGTTTAGCTTCCAGTGCCATTGCCTTTTGCTGCTACTTTTCCTGTGGTGTTGAGGGTACAGCTTTTAAACATATTGATAATTTTCTTTACAGAACAAGAATTTTAATGTTATGATGTATTGATAAAGACATAGATAAAAGTAGTAATGTTTCAGCTGTTATAACCTAACGATATGAGAGCAGCAAGGATTGTAAGCAACAATAAAGTTATTTATGAGACCACTGCTGTAGCAGAAAGAAAGAGAGTATTTTTTATTCAGCATCCCTGAAAAGACTTGGCTGACCTTTCCCATTACACTAGTGGTAAGTGTAATGGGAATTGTTAAGGGCACTCTTCTCTCTCTGTTCCTCAGAGATTAACTGCTGGTCACCTCCTTCTGCTGTCACTTCTCTCTACTCCACAGGTGCTAACTACTCTTTTCTTTCAAGTGGTCTGATTGATTACCATAATTACATTATTCTTAAAGCAACTGTAACTGATATTTAGTTTGGATTTTGTTGCTTCTTGTCAGACCTGATGAAAGGATTCTGAATATATGTATGAATATGCATGCTTATGTGTATGCATTGTCAAAAGCTGACAGCTAGAAACTACCAATGGCTGAGAAAGAAAGGCTTAATTCTAGTACCTTGTGTTTGCACATTGTCTATTTATCCATCTATCTATCTGATCTCCTATCTGTCAGGATAGTGTACAATAATTTTCAATATCTATATGCTTTATAATGCCATTAGTGATGAATTTCTAAGTGTTATATGTTACACTTTTCCTTTATAATTGCATAAATCTGTTGTCTTTGACTCTTCATATTGTATAGTTTTCCCTTTGATTTCCCCCAGCCATAGAAACAGTACCAGAAACTTTCTGTTTCAAAGGAATTAAAATTGTATATTATATATCCATGTGTGTTGAAGTATGGCATATCAGCATAGTGGAGTTTTTCTGGAAAACACTGCTAAAATGGCACAGCAAGACACAAGAGGCATAAGTGATCAATTGGTTATATAAACAATTGAGAATTTATACAACTCATTTTGAAAACGCATCTCTTCTTATGTATCTTATAAGAAGAATAATGTAATGTATGCATACTATGCTACGAGATAATCACACATAAGGTCTTGATCCTATATAGAATTGAGATATGATGGAATGAGGAATTCTTCTTTTCCCCCCATTACAGACAGGAATAATTTCTATGAAACCACTTTTTTCAAATGAGAATGCAAAGCAAAGAAAATACAGGAATGAAAACCATTCACTGGTAAGTACACTCCAGTATGTACAGAGCTGATCATTTTCCAGAGTAGAAAATCTGAGATCATGGTTACATACTACTTGTGAGTACTGTGCAGATATCCCCAAGCCAGGACTCAAAGAGAGCTCTGACACAGTAGAGTCTTTGCCATATGCCCAGCCTAATTAGCCAGGCTGAAAGGCAGACCATGCAGTCTGAACACAGTGAGGTGTGGATGCCACCATACAGCTTCTGGGATCAGATGAGTATATCTGCAATTTGCTGACCTAGCAGTGTTGGACCGAGGTTACATGTTTTTAAAACAAAACAAAACAAACAAACAAAAAAAACCCAGAAAACAGAGGCAGCAGGCAAGTTCGGCATTGAACTGGTGATCATTTACATCATTTTACTGATGGCACTACTCTTGATGGCATGGCATTGGCCATTGCCTATCACCATCCTGAGATAATGTCCAGATATGATTCAAGAGAGATCTTTTCCTACAGGTAATATGGACAAGATCTTCCAGGACTTAAACAAACTTCCAGCAAAACAGGCTTTACATGATCAAACATCCATCCCTGTCCCAAAGCAGAGTATACATAGCTGTGATTTCATGTTATACAAACACAGCCCTCATATTAAATCAGGCACTTTGAATGGAAAAACAAGATGTATGAAATACAGGAATTATATTTTAAATCTACATCTAATCAAGATCCAAACACTTTGGTGTGGCTATGGTCAGTTTCTGTTGCTTGGCTTCAGGGCCAAATAATGGTCCCTGACTCTATTTTTTTAGCAGCATAGACAGATACACATCATGATAAAATGACAAACAATGTGCAGTGCAGCAAAGCTTCTGTTTAACCTTTAATATATATTTAATGAGTTTAAAAGCAATTACTGTGGACAACCTAAATTTCACAGGCTAAAAAAGTAGCTTTAACATGGAATGTACACTACCTTTCCTGCTATATGGCAAATTTAACATTGTTCTAATGCATTTTTAAATCGGCAATTTAGATTTAGTTTGAGATCCAAAGATTTCTGTCAGAATATCTCAGCCGGAGATTTTTTTAGACTGACATGACCTTATCAATTTCTACTGTCATTCATAAGCTTTTCAAGAAAATGCATCTTCTGGAAACTTTAGAGAAAAGACTTCTGAGTTATAAAAACCCAGTAGAGAATAGGTATTATAGGTTTCCCTCTCTACTGATCCGCAGAGAATGGGTTGTTAGAGTCCTCAGCTGCGAAGTCATGGATTTTTAGTTCAAGGTTTTAACACAGGAGGTCTCCAGTTTGATCCTCATGTGTCAGCCCAGCCTAAGGCTGTCATGAAGGCACATTTATAAAAGTGTACAAAACAATGCAGAGAAAAATGTAGTCTGAAGTAAAAACAAGTCAATCAACATTGTTTAAGAGAAAAAGAAGACTGTAATAAGTCACGAAGAATTAATATTAATTTACAACTGTATGGAAACGAAACAGAGAAATCATGCCTGAGGCCATGACCTTCCAGCTGCATTGTTTGTTTTCAGAGCTGTTTTCCTTCCTGAGCCCTGTTGAGATTTTTTAAAATTTATTTATTTATTTTGGAAAAATATAATAAGCTGTTTCTCATAGGAGACATGTTTCCGATGACTTTAGGGAAAGTGATTGGTATTTTTTTACTCCCTGGTTTCAGTTTGTGGGCAATGGTGGTTTTTTCCTGTTCCTCTCAAGCATTCTGTCATTTGCTGACTCACCGAGAGTCCACAAATAGTTATTCATTTTCTTTGAAAAACTACAAACATGTGGGCAGAACAGTTTCAGCACAGGGGGTCATTTATATTTTATGTTTTGTGGTTCTTTGTGGATTTAATTTAGAAGTGATCCTGTCCTGTTTGGGTCTTCTCCCTCTCTTTGGCAATTTCCCTTCATGACATATATTATACCTACATCAGTGTATTGATTTGCAGAATACCTCTGCTATTTGGAGATGCATAGTCTTCATTCGCCACTCGCAGCCATGACGATGACTGGGATTTTATCACGCCACCTGTTTGAAACTTAGACCTTCCTTGAAGACTAGAGGAAAAAATATGCTATCATCAGAGCCAAATTTTTTCTGGTCAAATGAGTATCATTAAGATGTACGAGGCAGAACCTGACAGATCATCTAGGATCCATTTTTCAGCAGTAGAAGCTAATTACACTGATATTACAAGTGAGCCTAGAGATTCCTATAGAGAGAATATTTGGTTGTTTTTCACTGGACAACTCTCTCTAAGAAACCCTAATACCTGATATTAAAGTAATGCTTCATAAGATCTGCTGTACTTGATAATAAATAACAGGAAAATTCTGGTGCTCCTCGGAGGAGGGAGTTTATTAAGAGAACTATTTGGAGAGATATTGCAGCTGTAATGAGAATTGCAGTTTTGGGTGTAGTGACTAGCTGCTGCTGCTGCTGCTTGTCCCATACCCTTCCCTCTTGCTAGCTGTTCTCCACTCTGTGAGTGCTATTCAATTTACCTTGCTAGAGGAAGAGATCAGCTTAGTTAAATGTATTACTCCAATTTTGTGCCCAATTTTTCATAGATTATAGTTTTGTGAAATTTAAAAGCAAATTTAAGAAGAAAATTTTGCAAGTGATTTCTCTGCCTCAGGCTAAATATTTTTTACTTACAGAAAAATACGTTGTTTCATTTGCATTCAAAACCAGATTATAAGAATTCCTGGAAATTCCCATGCTTTGTAATATGAATTTTGGTAAAAAGGTGGATAACATTTGCACTGAGGCTCTTTCTGTATTTTCCTCTACAGTAAATAACCCTCATACTCGGTGCAATGTCCATTCTATTCTATATGCAGCAGGAAGTCTATAGAAAAAATGAGTTATAAACAAATAATTAATACCTATATACACAAAAGACTTGCAAAATAAAGTTGCACAAGCAACTTCAAATCTGTCATTTCTTACCTTCTCAACAACTGTTTTTGTGCCATCTGTTGTGTGATAGCATGGTTTCTAGGGAAGTCTGCACATATTTTTAACATGCACTTGATAACAACAAAGATTTATATGATATCTACAGTAGGAAATTGGTAGATTTCTCATTCCTTTTGAAATCTGGCTATCACTTACCCAAGCCCTAAAGAAGGAATTCATATCACCTACTTTTAAACATTCACGTTGTAAACATTTCTATCTGAGCTCGTCACTATATGCTCCTTTTATAGTTGTTCCTCCATAGAGACAGGGAGCCACTTTTAGATACATTTTATCTGCTTTAGATGCTTATTTTGATACAAAATGAATTATGTTCAGGAAGTGCATATTTTTTTCTCTGTTAACTTGAAATGAAGTTTAGGATGACTGAATCAGGTATAGAAGCCTGCAGTGTATACAGCTACACTTGATACAAAGTCCACTACAGGAAACCACGAAAGGAGACTTCTGGTCTGTCTTTACACTTAATAATCTCATTGCATACATCTGCCTTGGAACAAGTTTTGTCTTTCTTGATTATAAGGTAAATGCTTGCTTCTGTGATTTAATCTAGAATGATACAGTTACTTATGCATCCAATTGCTATTATTAGCTTCAGCGTCTCTTCCCTTTTTATGTTTGCTGCTGATTGTGGAAGGAGGTAGTAAGCATTCATTTACTAATTGTCTCTTATTAATAGCTAATTCTATTAGGGAAGGAAAACAAGCGTTTCACTTCCTCGGTTTGTTCATTTTCATTTCCTCCTCATTACCACGTTGCCCTTGTCATTCAAGGAAGTCCTTCATATAGAGATAAAGCTAGAGGACTCCAAGACTGTTCTTCTTGTTTTGTGTAAATCTCTTTACATGGCCAGATGCACTAGATGTAAAAAGTTTGGCAAGGATGATTTACCCTAAGAAAGCAAAGACTCTGGAGTGCCGAGCAGCCACATTCTCATTTGAAACTGGAAGGGCTTAGCAATTCTGAAGAGTTTAGGGTCTATTATCTTTCAAAATCAGCTACTCCCCCTTCTGTATATAGTAGCAAATTTTGTGTAGCTTTTTAGGAACCTTATCTTTAAGATCTTGAAATCTATTATGGAATCTGAGTCGCATTACAGTGAAGGGCAAAACATAGTACTTTGAAACTGCAGTTCAGTTTCTTTGAAATCCCAGGCTATTCAGGTTTTAACCTGGTTAAATACTGGGGGGGGG
>NW_009201227.1:0-12383 GCF_000690835.1 Fulmarus glacialis
ATTCTATGATTCTATGATTCTACGATTTAGATGGAGGTCCATGCCTTGTCTCCGGGAATTGAACTTGTGGTGTTGAAATCATTATTTAAGCATAGCTTCAGGTTGCAATGAAATTGCCGTGAAAGGTTTAAGCTGATACATTTTACAGCTGAAGGTAAAACCGTGCATATAGTTATGCAGAGGAGCTCCATGACCATGTATTTTCTCACTAACTACTATAATTGATCATGTTTAACCTAGAATATTAAGATAAATGCAGATATTTTTAAAGAAAACAAAATTATTATGTGAATTTCCAGCCTCATCCATCCACTAACTTCTACCTGTTTTCTTGTACCTATATGGTTCAAAGTGAAAATCATTCAGATGCCATTCAGAATAAAACAACAGAAAATATCTGTTTTACCTTATACCCGTTTCACTTCCTAACCATTTATAACCATTTCAGAACCCAAGCATGAATCTGAATGCAGAGATGAACTAGAAAACAGAGGTAATATTAGCCGCAGGAAGCTGCAGATATCTGTGGTCGCAGAACATCAACTAATTAAACTACCCTGTATATTTTAGATCAGTAGTGCATTTTAGACTAGTAATTGCATTTAAGATCTGTAGTTGTATGACATTATTATGGGAAGCACTGCTGATTAAATGTCATTGCACAGCTGAAGAACCAAATTATGCTGTTAGACATTCCATCCTGTTTTAAAAAATGATACTGTCTGTATAGCATGACAACTACCTTTAACAAGTTATCCAAAAAGGGCTTCCTAAAATTCACAGTGCATACAGGAGCTGTGTTACTTATTCTAGGCATTCCATGTCTTTATTTCACCATCTGGTATATCATGCCTGAGCTTAATAAGAAATTTTGCAGCTTGCTAAGTCCTATAATTCTGCTTATATAAAGATTAATCTTTAAAATAAGCAATATTGAAAGTAAAGTGGCAGAAGTCTAATGAAGTAAAGGAGAAGGAAGTGACTACGCTTTTTGCTTGTCATCTGATGTCCTAGTACCAAGATACCATAAAGAGAGAGGAAAATCTTAACTGGAAAGAGTTCAATAAAAATTAGGTGATTTTACTGTAAACTGTGATAGCTGATAGATGGTTGTTCTTTATCTTATGATCTCTCTAGCCTTCTGGTAAGAGAAAAGACAATTGTTTTATCCATTATAGATTATTTTTATGAAGATCTCAGTAATACCTAAAATGTGCCAGCCCAGGAAATGTATGAACTATTAAATAAAGGAGGGTCAGCAAGAGCAGTGGACTGGCAGTCAGTCTCAGTGCTTACTTGTTAGCTTACTCTAGTTGTCTCGGATTTCTCCACCCAGCTCTCTCTGAAACAAAACTCTAAAGAGCAAGCTAGCCCTGTTGCAGCGTAGGTGTGAACTAGTCAGGGCCATTTTGCCTAAGTGCCAGAGAACAGTTTCTGGCCCTTTTTTATTTAGCTGTATAAAAACATTCTAAAAAGTCACCTTGCCAACTTAGCTGGGAGACTGAAACAGAAAAGGAAAACCTAAAAGCATAACTTAGCACTGAACTGTCTTATGCTTTGAGGTCTTTTTCTATTGAATCAAACATACTTTAACTCCAGTTTAATAGAATAAAAGAATCTCTTTTTATTTACAGATCTCTTCTAATAATTAAGAAGAGTCTGCGTGATGTAAGTGTATTCTCTTTGTTCTGGGAGCCCATGAAGCTACAGTGCTGTGAAGTGCCATTTGTGTGGGTTTAGGAGTACTCAAGAGTCAGAGCAGGATTCTTCCACTAAGCAGCCATGGTTTGGTTATAGTCTGGCATACCAGGATTATGGAGAGGAGTATCCCACAGCAAAAGTAAACCAGAATTTCTTTGGCAAGAGAAGGAATAACAGGAGAAGCAAACCCCCAATCTCTACCTCCAGGCAATTCAGATTTAATGGATGTCACCATGTTAAAACAACTGCAAATTTGTTCTGTTCGATTTATCAAACCAGTAAAAGATACCTGGTTTTCTCCTATCTTTCTTACCCCAGAGATTTGAAATTTTAATTGTGAACCTAATAGGCTGAAGGACACAAGACTACTTTTTTTTTTTTTTTTTCTGAGTGAGTTCTGCTAGAATTAAATCTATGATGAATACTCTAGGAAGTTCCCTTGTCAATCCTGAGAAAGTCCCATATCTGAATGCCATAATTCATTTACATTAAACTTTACACTAAGAACAGGAAAGAAGGCAAAATCATTACTGCTGTGAATCTACAGAAAGCATGTCTGTGGAGAGAGACAATACCAAGAACAGGATGCTGACCCCATGCTTATCAGGGGGTCCACAGCTAAAAGCAAAATCAGCAGTGAATCCAAACAAGAGACTCCTTATTAAAAAAGGCAGGAGAAAATGCTGACACCCATATCTCATTACTGAAAAATTCATTCAAGAGCTTAAATGTGTCCTGCAGCTCCCAAAGCTTTTCCTGTGAGAAGTCACAGCAGCATGCCAGCACACTGAGCAGAAAGGAGTGAGTGCACTACACATGGTCAGAAACAAGATAATTTAAAGTGAAAATTCAAGAGAGCACAGCAGGATGCATGCACCAAATTGCTCAGGGACTAAACAGTTATTTTAAGCAATGCTGAATGGTTCCAACATTTGGCAGGTGGATTTGTTGTGGCGCATCTGCTTTTTGTTAACAAAACTGTGTTTGCAAAAGAATCCAGAGGGACTTTGTGGCCATATACGATAAACCCTTATTATTTTATAGATCCTGATACAGCTTCAGGAGATAATACTTTTAAAGGCAATGGTCAGAGTAGTCAGCTTATATGAGAGTTTCAAGTGAAGATAGAACATCAGTGTAAGTTTTACCATTGACAATACTTACAGCACACAAACCTCAGGAAATCAGGGTTTAATAATGTAATATAATTTAAGTATACTTTGGTTCTGTGCCCGGCTGAATTGAATACTCTGTGTCCTTTCACAGAGAGACAAAATTCTCTCTCACTAGAAAATCTTGGCTTATCTTCAAATACAAAAAATAAGTGCCAGTTAAGAGCATTTTTGATTCAATAACCATTGAAAATTTCAGTGTCACAAAAATATTGAAAAAATTTTATCTTGTTGAAGCCTCCCTCCCCTTTTTCCAAAACTGTGAGTGAGGACATAAGTCACAATGAATAAGTCTTGAACTTGGTCATAAGAAGTA
This sequence comes from Fulmarus glacialis, assembly GCF_000690835.1. Taxonomy (NCBI): domain Eukaryota; kingdom Metazoa; phylum Chordata; class Aves; order Procellariiformes; family Procellariidae; genus Fulmarus; species Fulmarus glacialis. Next base: position 3,190 of record NW_009201227.1, read on the forward strand.
ATGGTTCTTAGCCTAATTTGTCCTTGAGAAAAAGACTGAAACTTAGGATATCTTTGCCCAGGTAAAAGCTCTAACCATAAACATTATGATGTTCTACATAGTTCCACTTTCTTCCAAATGCAATATGGCTGCTATTAGACGAAGTAGAAAAGTTTCAGCAGGGGTGATTTTTTTTGTTTCCTACACAATTAAAGGCCTGCTAAGGCTTTGTATAGGGTGGAAGGAGGAGGCTTAAGTATTTTAAGACAGAGAAGAAAACTAAACTCAAATCATTGTGTCATGCTAAATGCTATAATATACTGACCATGTCATAACTACTAGCTGAGCTTTGATTAAAAAATAAAAGCCGTTGTATCTTCATGACATTTGAAAAAAAAGGACTTGAGAAGCAAAAACAGATGATGTCCAGGCTTGTGACTTCCAAGTAGAGCTAAACATTTAAATATGCCTAAATCTTGGACAAAGTTGGGACTGAAGACTCACTGGGTAGTTAGTGAGTTAGAATATTTACATTTATGTGTGTACAATCAGAGGTCAATACATATGCTGTCTAAGCTCTTACTTAGCCAGTGAAGATCACGTCAATAGAGTTGACTGAAACACTCAGACTTAGCAAAGAAGGTATCCAGTCATACCCTCAGCACTTCTTATCAGCTAGGTTAGGTGGCTTTCCAATTAGCCCACTTGAGAATCCAGGACTGAGGCATTCAGTTCTTCCTATGAAAGGCACAGAGACTTATAGGACATATTGTAGGATATTGTAACACCTCATTCCTTTTGTGCATTGAATCTTAAATGGCCTTATTGAAAACATGGATGTAATAGGGGTAAAGTACAGACTTCACAAAGTAATAATGTCTAGTGTCCAAACTCTCTTTTCAAAGAAATATACGATATTAGACTGTATATCTAAAGTTCTTTCTGAAGCCTGAGATAATAAAAACAGAGAAGACAGATCTAGTCTTAGATAATGATCCTTCCTCACATTTAGTTTCCTGTTTGATGATTAAATACAGAGGCAGCTAAAGTGGTTACTTGAGATCCCAGCCATGCCTACTCTGTTCTTCAGCTGTTAGCAACAAATGACATATGAACTTCCAAATGTGTAATGTCTTTTCCTCCCTTCTCCTTATGCTTCTTCTAGGATGGAGATAAGCTCAAAACTGTGATGTTTAAGTAAGTAAGGTGTACAAATGCCAGCACTTTTTTATTACATTATCAGGATAGGATTCATGCCCCTGTTCAGAGGGAAGTTGGTGATCAGCAGACAAGCACCACTTGAATTCACAGACTAATGGATTTTAAGGCCAGAGGGGAGTCCAACTTGAGCTCTTGCATATCACAGGCCGTGATGCGATATGCAATTGATGTCTTGATTTCTGTAAGGCCTTTGATATGGTCCCACACAACAACCTTGTCATTAAATTGGAGAGACATAGATTTGATGGATGGACTATTCAATGAATAAAGATGGTTGGATGACCACATCCAAAGAGTTGCAGTCAAATGGAGTAACAAGTGGTGTCCCTGAAGGGTCCATACTGGGACCAGTACTGTTCAATATCTTTATTAATGACATAGACAGTGGGATTGAGTGCACCCTCAGTAAATTTGTGGATGACACCAAGCTGAGTGGTGCGGTTGACAAGCCTGAGGGATGGGATGCCATCCAGAGGGACCTTGACAGGCTTGAGAAGTGAGCCCATGTGAACCTCATGAAGTTCAACAAGGCCAAGTACAAGATCCTGCACCTGTGTCAGGGCAACCTGCAGTACCAGGCTGGGGAATGAAGGGATTAAGATCAGCCATGCAGAAGATTTGGATATATTGATAGGTGAAAAATTAGATATGAGCTGGCAACATGCGCTTGCAGCCCAGAAAACGAATTGTATCCTAGGCTGCATAAAAAGAAGTGTGATGAGCAGGTCCCCCTCTACTCCACTCTCATGAGAGACCCCACCTGGAGTGCTGTATCCAGCTTGAGGGTCCCCAGTACAAGACAGACATGAACCTGTTAGAGGGCATCCAGAGGAGGGCCACAAAGACTGTCAGAGTGCTGGAATACCTCTCCTCTGAAGAAAGGCTGAGAGAGTTGAGGTTGTTTAGCCTGGAGAAGAGAAGGCTCCAGGGACAGCTTATTCGAGACTTTCAATATATAAAGGGGGCTTATAAGAAAGATGGAGAGAGACTTTTTACCAGGGCCTGTAGTGATAGGACAAGGGGTAATGGTTTTAAACTAAAAGAGGTATATTTAGGTTAGATGTAGGGAAGAAACTCTTTACTGTGAGAGTGGTGAGACACAGGAACAGGATTCCTAGAGAAGTTGTGGATGTCCCATCATTAGAAGTGTTCAAGATCAGGTTGGATGAGGCTTTGAGCAACCTGATCTAGTGGAAGATGTCCGATGGTCTTTAAAGGTCCCTTCCAACCCAAACCACTCTATGATTCTGTGATTCCACGATTCTGTCAAATCTATTGGTATTTGCCTACGTGTTACATGGATTTGAATAGCAAAGAAAGATGATCAGGATTTTGAAGAAAGATAAACTTGTGTGTGTGTAAAATAAAAGTTGGAACTCTAAGGGTGCCTAGAAAAGCTTTAATTTGGGGAACATTATGTTTTAATGGATTAAGGCTGTGATTACTCTTTTAGCCATTCATATCCTTTAAATAAGTGTCTATTTGAGCCCTTAGTGTAATTTTTCTTGTTTGTTTTAGGAGTGGTTATTGTCTCCATCCTGAGGAGGTTGGTTGTAGTCCTGACTAGCCATGGGCCCTGCCGACCCGGGCCCCCTTATGGGCTCTCATCCCAGCCTGGTCTCAGTCTATCCCCATCCACAGGAAAGTGCCCAGTGCCCATGGCTGGGACTTTCCCTTGTGCCCCCTGGCTGCCTTGCTCCTAGCTGAGGCGGTGGGACAAGTCCTGGCTGCCAGGCCCTGCCCTCACGGACCCCCAGTGCCCAGTTCAGGGAGCTGCGGCCCCTCAGAGAGCCTGGCCCCCAGGCTCACACAGCACCCTGCTAGTTATTTTCACTTCAACAAGAAAATACAAACATTTTTTCACTGTTAATTTTTTTTTTTTCCAAATAAACTATTTCTAAAGTACATGTAATCCTGGGATATTTCATTCACTTTTAATAGTCAATGAAAAAGTGGTGGAATTATCTTGGTTAAAGAAAAAATTCTTTTTGCAAATCTATTTTTCCCTGTCTGAAATCTCTTTCTACAAATAAATTTTTGCAAAATAGATTTTACAGATCTACTTTGATGTAATGGGGGAGGGAGAAATTCAAAGACCAAAGTTTTTGCCATACTGAGAAGGTATTATAATATCCATGAGGCTCTTGTGACTATCCTGTGTTTCCAGAAGTATCTCTTATTCCTTCAGGAAACACATTTATTCACTTATAACACAAGATGGATGGTCTAACATTAGCTACTTTTTGCCTTAGAATTTTACTTCAGCTTTTGAAAAAAATCTTTTTTTTTTTTTTCCCCTGAGTGTATTTATGTTTCTTTGGGTTTCTTTTTTGGGAAGTAATTGCTGTTAATTCTTTCTAAAGAATAACTTCTGTATAAGATTTATAAGATTTTGAGTTGTTTGGGTTTGGATAGCTTTTCTTTTTTTTTTAATAAAGCTGTTAGGTCCTGCCCACCAAAATTATTTTAAATGGGTATGTATTTGCTTTCAAGCATTGACATTCTGAACATTATTCCCCGCCCTTCTCCCAGTGAATTCCTAACTAATGCTGCTTCTTTGAAATCACAATGTAGCATTACCATTATTCTTTAAAAGAAATTGTGATCTCACAATTTTCTCTGTCTCTTCTGATCTCTGCTTGCTACACTTATTCTTCCCAACTGGTAATAAAATTATATTGTCAGGCATAATTAGAGCAAATTTACTTACAAAATGTCAGATTGAATTTTATTATATCTGTTGTTTCTGAATTTTCTGTACTTCACATTTGGGAAAGCAAGTAATGTCTGTAGTTCTCCAGGAAGTTCCAGTACACAGTTTAAAGGATAACTAAGCATAATGAGCTAGCTGGATTTAGAAAGGGGAAAAAAATATGCTTTTTGAAAACTGTGGAGACTGAAACATAGTCTGTGTTACTAACTGAGGCAAAATTTGACATCTCTATTTGTTGCAATTTTCTAAGCATTCTTCAAAATTATTTTTTAGTTGTAGACAAAGTACAACGCATCTCCACATTTAATGAGGAGCAATCAAGAAAAAGTGTTTGGAAAATAGATTTTACTTCAAAATTCTAGGGATACAAAAAACATTATTCAAACTAACTTAACATTTTACTTTTAAAATAGTAAATTTTGAGGAGTAACAGTTATTCAATTTAAACTTTTCTTTATTAAATTGATACATAGTACTTTAATACTTATAGGATTCATGTCACAAGCTGGACTGCAATACATAACAAAAATGTGCTTTGCTCAGGAAAATAGGCAGACAAACTCAAAGTCTCAGGAGGAGTAGATATGTTCATTAATCAGATGGTATATTTTAAGAAGTCATTTCTCCTGACTCTAAGGAAATTTTAAAACAAGTCAAAAAAACAGTCATCTACTAATTGTCCAGTTAGGCTTGGACAATGAAGGATTTTAGAAAGGAAGAAGACAAGGATTTCAGTTAAACAACTAACCGGCCCCCTTTTTTGAGGCAACATCTGCTATCTGGCCTACAGGCTTTTTATCAATAGGCATTTCCACACTTCACAATGACACTAGACCAGTGTTCCTCATGTTTTAGGAATAACAGAAAATTTGATCTTTTGGATAAATTGGATAAAGCAAGTACCCTTCATAAGGAAGATCTTATAATAGTAAGTAAATTTTTAATTTTCTGGGATATGTTGTCCTAATTTTTCTATTAAAAACTTACGCTATAAGCTTGAGTTGTAGTACCACTGCTTTATCAGATCTCCTTTATCTGATCTGTGAATCTCTTAAGAAAACAATTTATCATGAAACTGTGCACTAGTCATCCACAAGCTACATCAGTAGAGCAATAATATGAATATTATCATTATGTGTCATAGAGAGATGGCTAGTGAATACATGAGCAGATGACTATAGGCTACTATGATAAATGAAAGTCACTTTGGAAAATACATAGAGAGGAATAGTAGAATAGTTTAAGAATATCCATAAAAAGCTGTTTCCAGTTAGAAATACCTATCTGAAAAAAACCTGCATGATAATTTAAACGATTATACTTTCCCTCTACATTGGCCTGTACCCCTCCTTCTACAGGAACTATGGAGATTTGCCTTCCAACAGGGACACCTCAATGAAGTGTCTAAAATTGGTCAGTAAGTGTAATTATTTGTGAATTAATTTAGAATTTATCAAAAGGGGTCTTTCAATTGAATTTATTTGACTTTACCTAGGTCCAATCGGACAACAAACTCTATTGTCATTATACATAGATAAACATATAACTTATTTCTCTTTATAATACAGAAACTAAAGAAATATTGACTTAAACATTCCTTAAGCCAAAAGCCCAAGTTATTATTTTCTAGATTAAATATCTACTTCTGTATAAGAAACCACTGAACTCCTACAACTGCAGAGCTATACTGAATGAACCATATGTTCGTCTTATATAATCACTGTAACACTCATATTCTATTCTTGTGAAGGGAGTTGGTTCCTACAAGGACACATATATAAGTAATACCAGCAGTGAGGCCTGCCTCTTCCCATCTTGGCACTCTTTATGGTGATAATCAATTAGACTCTTTGTGCAATTTTGAGTATGAGGCCATCAGACCAAAGTGGTGCCAGAAACATCATGAGCACCTCACTTTTTTTTGCCATATCTTAACTTTACAATAACTTAGATTTAAAAAATAAAATTTCCAACTCATACGTATAAAACTTGTGACCTTTTAAATAATGTGACTTCCTGTGTTTGGTTGGGGTTTTTTCATATATACCTATTATTCAATACGCAAGTGTGACTATATAGGCACGAACACTATGCATGTATGTATAAAGATAAAATGTTTATTCACAGTGGTTATCACAGTAATTGAATTTCATTGAGTTTTGGAAGGTATTGAAAATATTAAGATTTGTTGATAAATGGCTTTTGGTCTAGAAGTTTTATTCTCTTAGGTGTGAAATGTATAATGCTGCAGTTTGCTGTATTAGTCTTCATGGGCCAACCTGAAGCATATAGGAAGCAGAGTATTTTTTTCTCTGTCCCATGGCCATAAATAAAATTATCTTCTTTTTCATAATTTATAAAAGTTGACTGATTCCAACTTCTGTCTCGACAATCTCAGTAATTTTTTTTTTGTGATGTCACTTGGTGTTGCATACATTGTAAGACTCAGCAGCTTATGATTATTGCTTTTAGGAGCAGTTTGATGTGTGACCGTGAGCGTAGATTGCTCATAGATTTATATCCATTTCCTGTACTGACCTCATAGACAGCCTGTGTAAAGTCAGACCAAGGATTCCCAGAATTGTTTTCACATTAAAATAAAATCTTAAATAAGCTTTCTTTCTATATATGTATATATACATATATTAAATGTGTATTAAATATATTAAATTTTTACTGTATTTATATAGAGTAAACGGTGTTTGTGTATGTGTGTGTGTGTATAAATAAAAGAAAGCATACCATTAAATAATGAAAGAGGACTGAAGGAAACTGAGAGAGATGTGAAAGCTCAATATCATCTTATGGACATCTGTGGTCACTTGTGAACTTTAAGGGAAGGGGTGCTCTCATAGTTGTAGACCCACAGAGGAAATGACAAGGAGAACTATGAAAGACACAGAATGTCTGATACATGTGATGCTGATACATGTTTGTATTCATTGACACTGACAAATCCAGGCCACTTTAGCCTGGGAAACAGGTGAAAGTGTTGCAGGGTACTGTGGATGTGTATGCCCTGAAACTGCTCTCTGACACATTAACGGTAGACCTGTATAATGATCATTTAATGGGATGAAAAGATACTGCAGAACCTCTTGGGCTGCTGTCCTTTAGTGTCCCAGTTCTTTATTACTACTTTCTAACACCTCTTATGGAAGTGTTCTGGGAAAGTAAATAGCTTCAGAAAAGATTTTTGGCCATTACTTTTGATCTGAGCAATGCAAAAGCCCAAGAATGACTCTTCAAAGTTAAGAACAGGAATTTGGAAACAGGAGTTTCATTATTGTGATCTATGTGTCCATTCATGACTGTAAACATATCTGAGAAAACCTTCAGTACACTACAGAATACCACCAAAAAAAAAGCAACTTTTCTTCTCTGTGTTGGTAAAAATTAGCCAATGATATTTCAAATGTCTATTCATCTGAGGTAAAAGTAGAGATAGTTATGAAGTGTTGCTGGTTTTTGGGGTTTTTTTGCTTTGTTGTCCCTCCTTCCCCCCAGGAATGAGTATGTTTTAACTTTTAAGGAAGAAAAGCAAAATTTCATGGCACTTTATCCAATAATTTCTTTGTGACAGAAATTTGATTTAATGAGCAAATGTTTGTGTGCACTTCTGTCTTGATTAAAGACACTGAATTGTTTTCTATGTAAGATGCCTGAAATTCCCACAAATGTTTGTCCTGGTTTCGGCTGGGATAGAGTTAAATTTCTTCCTAGTGCGGTGTTTTGGATTTAGTGTGAGAAGAATGTTGATAACACACTGATGTTTTCAGTTGTTGCTAAGTACCCTGCTAGTCAAGGACATTCAGCTCAAGGAAAACAAAACAAAACAAAACAAAACAAAACAAAACAAGCGTTGGGAGGGAGGACAGCCAGGACAGCCAGCCCAGCTGCCCAACGGGGTATTCCATCCCATGTGACATCATGCTTAGTATATCAATGGTAGACGTGATCCAGGAAGTAGCGATCGCTACTTGGTTATCGGTCAGTGCAGGTGGTGAGCAATTGCATTATGTATTACTCATTTTGTATATTCTATCATTATCATTATTATTTTCCCTTTTCTGTTCTATTAAACTGTCTTTATCTCAACCCACGAGTTTTTTCTCACTTTTACCCTTCCGATTCTCTCCCCGTCCTGCTGGGGGTGGGGGGAGTGAGCGAGCAGCTGTGTGGTATTTGGCTGCCTACCAGGTTAAACCACGACAATGTTAAATAACTCAAACCATTAAAAGTATGTCATTTATAAAATATGACTTATTTACACATACTATTTGTTCTTTGACTTTATTATTCCAATGAGCAAGCTGTGAATTCTAAAAATATAATCTGCTTTGTGTAAAACGTATAGCTGGTTTTCTTGGAGATTTCTGATTAGAGGTAGCTTCTACAGATTTGAAGACTCTGCCAAATATTTGAGTGTCCAGAACCTGTGATGATAATAAAGCATAAATTAAGTGGACGAAATTCAAGTATAAAATGTTAGCCTTAGAATGAATGTAACATCAAAGGGGGTCACAATTTCCTCTGAATGGGACTGAGAAAGCATGAGGATGTAGTCTCAGAAGACTTAGAAAATCTTTCAGAGAAGGGAGACCAGAGAGTAGAATGAAAAAAAGATGTAGGTAATAAAAGCTGAGAAAGTAAAACGGTAGGAGAAGGTTATATATTTTCTTAAAAGGTTAAACCATGGAAACAAAAACAGGTTTAGGAACTGGAGAATGGGGGCAGTCAAGCAGATGGAAAGGAGCAAACAAAGCCCCATAGGCATTTTGTAAGAGCAGCTACAAACTCCAGATATTTCCAAGATTATACCCAAGGGAATAGCAAATCCTGATTTTTCAGGACTGAATAGCACATTGTATCAGATCTGGCCAGATTCCCACTGACATTTTGAAACAGCAGTGGCAAGTTTTGTGAGTGGGAAAGTTTTGATATTCTTGGGACCCTGAATAACTGATGTCTCATCTAGAAATAGCACAGAGTAAAAGCCAGTTGCTCAAGCAGCCCTCTCATGAGGTGTTAAAGGTTAAATAGAGAAATACTTGGTACAGAAACTGAAAAAAAAACAGCTGAGGAACATTTAGAAAGCTTTATTCATGTTTTGATGTATGAAGTAGGATTTATTAACTGCCATTCTATTCTGTTTCTAGGTGAGATTTTTACTTTTTTGGGTTTTCCAGTTAGCTGATTGAATAAATGATCAAATGACTAAACTTTTTTTCCTTGATTTTGGATCACCTCCCTCGGAACGTTTGCACATGAATTCATAGCT
>NW_009201227.1:12413-32471 GCF_000690835.1 Fulmarus glacialis
ATCCAAACATGCAAAAATGCATAAAATTGTGGTTTGGAAAAACTGTGATTTTGAAGTTGTTTTCTAAAAACTGACTCCATTTACATGTGAGTACTGGGAATCATTTTTATTTCCCTTTATGTTACTTTACAAATATTTTTTTCTTCACAAATATGGAGAAACAAATTCTGGGTGCGTTATTGGGAAAAACAGAAGTTCAACAAGGTTTTATTGCTCAACAAAAACACTTGTATCATGTGTTTAAAATTTGCAATAATAGAGGATCATGAGCCTGTGTGTTTATACAAGTCCTACAGGTCCTTTTCTAATAAGATGTGTGCGTACACATATAAGCATGCACATATGGATGCACATGGATGAATTTATCTATTCATTTATTTATATATATTATGGAGGGGTTTTTTTCAGTTCTTCATAGTATTTCAGTTCCTAAACAGTTGAACTTGGACATGATTGTGAACAACATATCTATTATTCTATAAGTAAACTATACATGATAATAAGTGTAATCAGCAAATAAGATGCAGTAAATGATAAACATTTTTCTTGTTCCCTTCTCACAGCACATTCATTTAGCATACCCACTGCCATCAATCTGTTGTTTTGATCTTTATTTTGGTTCTTGCACAACAGCTTCCTTAGTATTTCAGCTACTGATCATCACAAACGTCATTCTGCTCTGCAAGTGACTCTCACTGAATTCAGTTATTAAATAAAGTTTCTGTTTAAATGATGTTATTTTATTTTGAGCAAGATATTATGCTCACAAAACTTTTCCAAAAAAAATCCCTTCTGATATATTTCTTTCTTCAAAATTAGTAATCTTTCACAGACCTTTTTATGAAGTTAATGTTTGACTATACATATCCAGCATATCATTCATTGCTTCAAAACAAGCACTATTAATTTTAATAATTATAGGACCAACAAAACTGGAACCAAAAGATGAAATCTTCTGCACAAGCAGATCTCTGGCACAGCATCAATAACTAGGTTTTGTCTTTCTTTTTGCCTGCACATATACTATACAGGCAGACATCTTGATGCATTTTTATGCAAGTCAATTTGGTACTGAAATTACAGTTTTCTATACCTAGTACTACACTGGCCATTTGAGAGGCATGCAGATGCTTCTTAGTAGTTGCCATTACTTTCATTTATGTCATGTCTTTTTCACTTTCATAGTTTCTCAGTACAAATTTGTCCTGCTTAAGAATGTTGTGCATGTGCAAGTGTTAAAAAATGAGTATAAGGGTGATGGAGGACAACTGGTTTCTTTTGTAACTGACTGGCTTTCAATGCAGACCTTCAGTTGTTATGGCAACCTTCAACTAATGAAAGTGTCATCAAAGCCATATTTCTCCACTACTTTATACAGTTATGCCATTAAACATGACTAAATGTCTCTTTCTCAACCAGTCACACAGTTGCAGTTATAAACTGTATTAATAGTATTAAATTAAAAATATTGTTACAGTCTCTGATGAGAAAACCCCTCCTAAAACCTCATTATAAATTAATGCTTTTTAAAAGTTCATTCTGAAAGCAAGTGGTTGATAATTTACTAATAATCTACATTGATTAGTAGATTAGACTACAACAATGAAGATGGTTTTTACCTGTGAAATTGGAACCAATATTATCACTATGTTGTATGGAAAAAATGTATATTAGTTTGTTCAATCAATTCATTATGAGAGATTATATTTAAATAATTATCTGTATATAAGGCATAGATTTCTACAGGGCACCTAATCTTTTTTTCTCCACTGAAACTTTCTTCTCACACATAAAACATAGAAATTTATTTTCTTGTATTCATTAATTAATTAGGAGAAGATAGAAAATGTATGATTACAGTATCTCTTGGTGTGAAAATGAAAGGCAGAACTACGAATCTATAATGCATGCGTCTCCAGGTCTGAGGTTGAGACCTTACACAAACATAATACCTTTTAGAAGTCTACAAAATAGCTCATTACTGACCAGTGGCACCTGTGTTAACTACTTCCTGGGACAGAAAGAATGAATGTGCATGAATTTATTAACCTATGTGATGACTACCTTACAGCTTTAATACCTCCTTCATTGGATCTCAGCTTGGAATCATGTAAAAAGCAGTACATTCACAAAAGAAAGGAAGTGGTGGCTCATTCTCTAGTATCACTCAATATATCTTTCTTTCGAATGTGAACTTTGGTACAGAGGTTAAAGATTATAGAATCTTCATAGAATAATAAGCTTCAACCTAACTGGTATGCTAATGGTGTAACCTTTAAAAGAAGATTTTGAAGGAACTGAATCATGTGAATATGTTATCCCATAAGGTATATTACAAGACTTTTGGTTGTATTTTTTTCATGAGAAATTAGCAAAGATAAACAGAAACCAATGCAGTTAAAATAAGTAAGTGCCACAATACTTTTATAAATATAGATTTCTTTCAATCACTAGCATTTTCAAACGACTACAGGGTGAATACATGCTTTGGAAGACTTCTAGAAGAAATCGTATCTCCTGGATTACATTGACTGAAACTCTAAGTATACGGAATATGTTCAAGACACTATTTTATCTTGCATTTTTCATTTCATTAGGTTTGTTTTAAACATTATGAACATTTCTCCACTAAAAGACACAGTTAATAACATTAAGAGCTGAAATCAAACCAGAAAACAAGAAAATTAGGGCTTGGCAGTATCAAAGCTTTGAGCAAATCTAGTTCCTAAGTTTCTCCATTACACCCAATAGGTGGATGATCCTTTGGAATAAGATCAAACTTTTAAAAATGTGGTCTACGCTAATGGCAGGGAGCCAAAGTTTCTATGTCATAAGAATATTGCTATATCTGTGGGTTCTTTCTCCAGAAAGAATAAGAATAATAATTTAAAAACCTACAAATAAACAAACACACAGACCCCAAATAAACAAACACAAAACCTCAGACTATAAATATTTGCAAGTCGGTTATCCTCAAATGTTTCCAGTCATATCAGGGTATCAAAAATTTTAATTCCATCACCTTGAAATGTTCCCCTATTTCATTTTTTTTAGTTGGTTTGGAACAGGTTGCCCAGAGAGGTTGTGTAGTCTCCATCCCTGAAAGCTTTTAAGACCTGACTGGATAAAGCCCTGAGTAAACCTGGTCTGATCTCAGAGCTGACCCTGCTTTGAGTTGGAGGTTGGATTAGAGACTTCCTGAGAACTCTTCCAACCTGAATTATCCCGTGGTTCTATGATCCTTTTCTATGAAGTTCTAAACATAAATTCATTTCAAACAAGAAATTGAATTTTTCATATTGGATGTCATAATAGTGAGATTATTATAATCACTAATAATGAGATATATTTTTTCTTTTGGACTCATTGCTCATTTTCTAATAAATGAATGAACTTTAACAATTCTTCTTGATTTACACCCTTGAACAGGCTGCCCAGGGAAGTGGTAGAGTCACCATCCCTGGAAGTATTTAAAAGACGTGTAGATGAGGCGCTTAGGGACATGGTTTAGTGGGCATGGTGATGTTGGGTTGATGGTTGGACTTGATGATCTTAGAGGTCTTTTCCAACCTTAATGATTCTATGATTCAATGATTCTATGAAGTAGCAACAAAACAAAAATTCAACTTTCAGAATGAATAAAACACAGGAAAAATACAATAACAGTATTCCAGAAATAGTAATTATGAAAGTTACCCAATTCTTTTCACTTTCATAATTGTACCATCCTGAAGAACCAGGGTGTAAAACTGTCAAGCTTTGCTGTGCTTCCAAGAATTCCAGAAGAAATTATTGACTTTCATTGCAGTCCAGAAAAATAAATTAAAGAAGTAGAAGGATCTGAGAGCTATGGAGTTGCAATACTAAATATCATAAAATTCATCAGTATTTGATATTAGATCTGGGTTAGGCCTGTCAGACCAAAAGCAGCCATCAGCTCAGTAACAGTAGTGCTGCAACAAAATATTCACAGTAAAAGCTCTTTGCATATCTTTTCACCATTTGGGCAACACTATTTTTGAAAGGCATTTTCTCCCTGCAACAGTGTTTTGTCTCCCATCTCTGGAAAAGTTTTCCCAAACCCCAGTTTCTGCGCATTTCTGGAAGGTTAGGACATTTTCAGAAAACCTGTGGTTTCCCACTGTCTCCAGCACAAGTTTCTGATTTTGCACTCTTCATCCAAATACTCTATGTACTCTAAGTATAACTGAAGGGGTAGAGATAACAAAAGAGAGAAAATAATTGAATAGATACAATTTATATAGAGGGGTTTTTTAAATAAAGTTGACCTGAAACGATTGCATAATGGCTTACTCATTATTATTCCTTGGACACCAATTTTGGATTTATAGATCATTGTATGATGAATCTACACAGAATACTAATGTAGTGACAGGTCAGCAGTTCTTTCCTACCTAAAAGGAGATGTTTTCAGAAAGACAATCTTTTCTATATATTGGACCTTGTAACGTGGACTAGAACCTAATTATCAAGACCATAGTTATAATGTATTAAAAGATAGTTTACAGGATAATAAAAAAATACATATATAAAACACTTATCTAGGTGAGATTTTCATGTTAAATATTTGCTTTCTTTTCTTTCCACATATCTGCTATTTCATCAACTTTGGTGGGTTGAAATATGACATAGTAATTTTATATGCTACTATGGTAAAATAAAAAAACTGGTTGTGCCTAACTGATAGAATTTTTCTTAGGCTGTAATTTGTAAAGACAGTTCCAATGAAAAATATTACAAACACTTAAAAAGTGGCAGGAAATATGCTATCTGTGAACTTTGTTAATCAGGAGGAAAGTAAAAATTGACTGACAGTCATCATGCATTGGAGCCCTGTGAAAAAAACCCAAACAGCTCCTAAATATTCTTTCTGTAGTTATTGGAATAAATTGTAAGTTATTTACATGCAGACTGTGTGATTTGGGCCTCATTGAAAATATTGTTGCACTCAAGAGATTCTCTGTTACAACATCTGTCTGGCTGACCATCATACTTGCAGAGATAATTTACATGTGCAGTCGTATATGTTTCCTTTGTTCTGCAATGACCCCTGTATAGTGCAATGACCCCTGTATATTACAATGACAATATAATCCTTTCTTATTCTATATTACACTATACATCAGCATCTGACTTCTTTGACAAGATGTGAGGAAAAAAAAAATGACCCCAAGTCAGTTCCCACAAGGTAATTCCATTGATTATAGAAATAATTGAGTTTGTTCCATATTACTTAATTACAATTTTAAGTTATGGATAAGGTGAGGAACACTGTGGTCTAATGCCTTCATGACTTGCATTAAGGGGTTTTTGTAGTTAAGATGCTGCACATCTTTGAATAAATCACCCAGGACTTAAATACAGTTTTTTCCATCTGAAAACCAAAACCCATGTTCCATTCCCAAGGAAAATGCAAGAATTAATGTTTGCAGTGAGATTCTTGTATATCAGATCCTATTTTACTAAGAAATGGCAAGTGTACCATTTGATTTTTTAAAAGTATTTTGTGTTTCTTTTCACAGTTTTAGAATCAAGACTTATTTTTATTACAGATCAAAGAAAAATGAAAATCTCTGGGGTACTGTAGATGTAAGATACACAGAATTTAAACATGTGCAGTGAAACCATCAGAAAATAGAATCTTCCCTCCCAACAATTCTGTATTATTCTGATACACATTTCAGATCATAACTGGTTGAGGCTCTGGTAATACACTTTGGAAGTATTTTCAGATTGTAAGTAATACAGGGCTGATAATATCAGATTCTAATAAATAAACCAATGTCATTTTTAGTGCATGTTCCAGTGGTATAAAGAGCTACCATTACATAATAAATACCTCTGGTTTTATTGTAAAGCTGGGAGCTATTTCATCATTGCAACATGTACTAAACAGAACTTTTATTTCTATTATGCCAAATAAATGAAGTGAAGCAACAAGGAAGTGTTTTAAATGAAGTGTATTATAGGGACAATGTATACAGAAGACAAATGAGAAGACAAATGAGAAGACAAATAAGAAAGATATTTTCATGTGAAGTCAATTCATTCAGAAAAAAAGTAGAAACTTGAGAGACACTGACTGTATAAAACTCAAGGGTATTTTCTGTGCCCTAGGATGTGATCTCTCCCCTTCCTTCCCAAAGAAAACAAACAAACAAACAAAACCCTCTGTTAAGACACTGTACTAATATAATATTTGAATTGACTAGGGTACCCTAAATAATCTAATACCACTCACAACAAAGCAGTTGATGCAGTTGTGTCTGTCACAACTGCCATTAACTTTGACAGGGTTTCTGTACACAGATTGCTCACTGGGTTGAGGCTCTAATGTTGGTAAACTACAACTTGTTGGGTTTAATGAGCTATTTTTCTAATTATATTTTATTTTTCTTTTTTTTTCCATGTTTCTCAATCCTGTTTCTCTATTTTCTTTTGCAATACTAGTTTCTATGGAAACTGCAATGACAAGTACATGAATGGAGTTTAATGATGTCAACTAGTGCTGCCTGAAATCTATTTATATAATAGATTAAAATGTATGTTATTATATGTACAATATTTTCCTTTGTTAAATAATATCAGTGCCTGGATCTTTGGCTTAACATAAATGATGCTCTGTAAATATAGCCTATAAAAATCCATATATTATATGTCCATAAACTACAGCTATCTGTTACTGTAGAATGAAAGTCCATGTGCTGGCAAATGCCTTAATACTACATTGTGCTGGAGCTGCTGCAGAAACAGCTTTGCAGCACTCTCTCCCTTCTGAAATATTTCCTTCTTGTAGCTTCATTTTTCTCTTATTGAGCTTTTAAGTTATTAAAAAAGTAGGTATCTCTCTGAAATGTTTAATGCTCCTTCAGTTACTAGGAAGATACAAACCGTCCATCCTGAACAACTGTAGATGTATTTTGACTGATGAACAGGATAAGTTTCTGTATTTCTTTCTATTTTTGATGGAAGTAGAACAATTTTATTCAGGTATTCTAATGAGGAATTTGAATTTTTCATTCTTCATTGAATTCTTCACTGCAACAGACATCAGAATAAGAATTCCTCAAGATCTCCACCTAAAAACCTAGGTTTATTCAGGTATTCTAATGAGGAATAAGAGGTATTCTAATGAGGAATGAGAATTTTTCATTCTTCATTGAATTCTTCACTGCAACAGACATCAGAATAAGAATTCCTCAAGATCTCCACCTAAAAACCTAGGAATTTGATGTTCTGGATCAAATGTTAAACTATACATTAGTTAACAAATGTTGACAAGCAGTTTGCTGTCATTTTCCTTTAGAATCAACATACTATTTGAATGACAGACATAGTTAACATTTCTGAGAATGCTTCTGCTCTGAAAGTCTGCAAACCAGGTCCTCACACACATGAGCATGTCATCTGGCCATTGCTGCTGGCTGGCCTGTACTAGGTCATTGCACACTTCAGCTGAATGTTTGGTAGCATAGCCAATTGCAAAAGTGAGGTAATTTAGTTATTTGGGTACTTGGTTAACGACTGCTTGGAAGAAAGGACAAAGCTTCATTGCTCATACTGCCAGTAGAAGATTTCTCTGTCATTGGCAGCATTCAAGTCTACAAAGAGGGCACCGTGACAGCATGCTCCTGCCAGCTGAGTTCTCCCTTGCCACATTGCAGCTCCAAACCTATATCTCACCTACAGTACTTACCTTTTCCTTTCTTGTGCTTCCCATTCTGAAAATGTGTCCTCCCTTCTTGTTGTACAGATATGCATATTAAACATTTTCCTTGCTGGATCAAGACTACAAAGCAGTCAGGATTCCTCTGACATCATCTGCATTTATTGTGAAACAATCCACAAATTTTGCAAGTTAGATTTTCATATTCACTGCAGCTCACTAGTGAAAATGTTGAATATGTATCTCTGTCAAACCTACCAAGAAAAATATTCATTCAACAATTATTCCTGTTGGCTCTGGTCTTTTTAAGAGTTCCAAATTACTGTGTTCTTAATCCATTAAATATATATTTAGGTATTCCATTTAATATGTATATAATTGTGTGGTGTACTAGGTTAAAGACCTTGCAGCAGTCTGAGTAAATTCACATATGGACAGCTACCTTGGCCAGTCAAGTTTCTACTCCTGAAATATAATCATATGAAATTTGTATTCCAAGACTTCTTTTACATAAGATCAAATTGATAGCCATAGATGCCAATCCCTTAATTTTTTTAAATTAATTTCATTGGCCATTAATTTGTCTAAAAATCATTTGAATCTCACCAATCTTGATTACCCAAGTCATTTTGATCTTCTAGAAGACTTTAACACCTATTTTTTGACAAAAATTGCAAAGCTTATTAAAAATTACTATCAACAAGCTTGAAACTCCAGGTCTTTTATGTTGGATACAAGTGAGCCAAACCCACTTCTGTTTTAGTAGGTGTTGTCTTTCCTCCTCCTCATTTCTTAATGAAATGGAAAGATTTTGTCAGTGTTATATTTTACAAATACATGTACTCAGTTCTTTTCCAATACAGACTTTAAATGCTGGTTCATAGTTCTGTCTTTATTGCTCCATAAACTGTTAACACCTGTTCCTAATAGTGTGTCAGTGCCATTATCAACACAATTTGAAAATAATAACCCAGGAGAGTATTAGATAGTAACTAAGAGTAAGTTTCATTCCTGGATCTGCCAGAGGTCCAATTCAGACATCAGTTCACTTCAAGCTTAATAGCGAAGAGCTCTCTTTTTAAGGACTGTATCTGTGCAGACTCATTTAGAGGTGCAAGGCTGAGAGAGATCAGGCTTTCTGAATCATGATCTGAGGTTAAAGAAAATGGTGTCTGCTAAAAAGAAATTCAAATTGCACCATTTTAGGGTCATAAATTACTATCTTATTTTGTGCATCTTAGCAACAGAGTTTTGTTCTACCTTTTAGCTTTGGCATGTTGAGGGGTAGAATAATGTTGAAGATTTGGATTAACGAAAGGAGAGAACTGAGAGAACAATTCACCCACACAGACATTTTGTTGTTCTATTAAACAGCTGAAAATGAGGAGGAGCTGGGTATTTCCAAGTGCTTTTAAATTTCCTTCTTTGTTTCTTGAGGTAGTCAGGATACTGAGGAGTGACAGAGATCTTAACCCATCACTATCTAAGATAAATACAAATCACAGCTTTTTCCAGAAAGTTCATTTTTTATCTAGATATGTGTGAAAAATTGTGCAAAATATGTGCAAAAAATACTAAAGCCGATGAAAAGTTAAATAAAACTAAAATTAAAAGCTAAATAAAATTAAAATCTAAATAACTAAAGGCAGTGATAAATAAGAAGGGGAAACTTTGGGGGGTTATTTATTTATTTTTATGGTGCACTACACATATAGGGAACATATTACAAAGAAATTGTTAAAGTACTATTTAGAATTTGGTATTAATTGAGATATTTTGGGATTTGCTTCTTCAGGATTTCCAGCCTCCTGGATATATATAGATCTGTTTTCCATCTGTTTTCAAATGGCAATAGTCCAGTTTCACATTTGTTATCAAAAACATTTTCTCATGAACCGCCAAATCCTTAGTTACTTTTTATCTTTGAAAAAATACACGGGGGGGGCAGCGGGGCAGGGCGGGAACAACAGGAGAGAAATAAAAAAACATGGGGAATAGAAGAAGAGGTCTCATGGATTGCTACGTTTAGCAAACCTGTGTTAGAAGACTTCACTGATCTAACAGTAGAAATTTTGCTTTAATTTCAGCCAGAAATACTTCTGAGCATTTTGTAAGACTTTTTTTTTTATTCTAGCTTTAGCCCTTTAGTTTAAATGTTTGTTTTTGTCTTGTTTCTCCTAATATATTTAAAGGGAACAACAATATTCCTTCCTAGTCTTTGTTTTGCAAAAGTAATTGAGTCAAGAATTTTTATTATCTTTTTTTTTTTTTTTTATGAGCTGCAATAGATTCTTTAATAATCTGAAAAGACTGACTTTGCATTTGCTTGATTTGAATTAATCTTTCTTGATCATGTTTTTCCAGAACTGCACACAGAATTCCAGAGTGGCTTTACCAATACCTTGTATACTTTCCTGTCTAACTAAATGTATCTTGGCCATGAATATAAGGTCTTTCTTCAAAGCTGAATCATATTTTTCCCTTTTTTCTTTCTTTTCTGTCCTGTAATCAATAATGTCCACATTTTTCTTCCTTGCTGTTCTTTCCAGTTAGAAAAGGACGATTCAATATTGTGATATTCCTGTGTAATAATTGATCTTCTTTTATGCCCTCGATACCTCCAGACATTATAAAAGATTATTTTCTAGGAGTTCAACAGTGATGGTGAAGATTTCCTCCTCTTCAGCTTTGGGGTCCACTTGGGGTCATTTTTTGTTTCCTTTGCACAATTTGCTTTCTTTTCATTTCTTCCTAGATAACCTCAAGTAATATAATGGGTTATTTTTTGTAACACAATGACTAACTAGGTTTGTTAGACCTTTAGCATACATTTT
Organism: Fulmarus glacialis; assembly: GCF_000690835.1. Classification (NCBI taxonomy): domain Eukaryota; kingdom Metazoa; phylum Chordata; class Aves; order Procellariiformes; family Procellariidae; genus Fulmarus; species Fulmarus glacialis. The sequence goes on from NW_009201227.1 coordinate 22,935, forward strand.
ACCTTTACCATAATACTCACAGAACTTAAGCTAAAGCAGGTTTGACAATAACCACTTGACCCCCAGACAAGTGTTATCACAGTTAAAACAAACTAAACTCAGGCCAGGGTAAGACAAGTGGAGAGATCCTGTATGGGACATGTTTACTGTGCAATTTACATTCATGGGCAATACATGTGAAGCCTAGCAAAATACATTCTGATAAGGAGGGAAAGTTAAATTTCTTTTCAAAATTCCCAAAAGTATGTTGCTAGGTTTCTTTTATTTTTTTTTTTTTTTTTTCACCCAGATTAGCTGATTCTGAGTCTTTCTTAAAATTATTTATTAATACTGCACTTGATTTGCCCTTAGGGTTGTGAATTCTCCAGCACAGGGACACTTTGTAGAAATAGTTGAGATGTCTATTGAGAATTAGTTCATCTTTTATTTATTTTATTCATCTTTATTCCTAGGTTAATAAAGTTGCAAATTTAAATATATATTCATTGTTATAATGAAAACTAAATATATACATATGTATAACTGGTGTATTCCATAGTTCAGTATTCCCAGAGTGATGTAACTGAGAATATGTCCTTTTCCCAAAGATATCTTTATCTTGTTTCTTAGAGTAATTCTATATGCTAAGATATATACAGAGAGAGAAACAATTCTGAGAAGTTGTCGTGGTTTAACCTGGCAGGCAGCCAAATACCACACAGCTGCTCGCTCACTCCCCCTGCCGGTGGGGCGGGGAGACAATCAAAAGGGTGACAGTGAGAAAAACCCGTGGGTTGAGATTAAGACAGTTTAATAGAACAGAAAAGGGAAAATAATAATGATAATGATAGAATATACAAAATGAGTGATGCACAATGCCATTGCTTACCAACCGCGCTGACCGATAACCAGGTAGCGATCGGTACTTCCTGGATCATGCCTATCATTCATATAGTGAGCATGACATCACATGGTATGGAATACCCCATTAGCCAGCTGGGCTGGCTGTCCTGATTATGTTCCCTCCCATCTTGTGTACCTAGCTCAGTCAGTAGGCATGGGAGCTGTCCTTGGACTAGGAGGGTACTTAGCAACAACTGAAAACATCAGTGTGTTATCAACATTCTCCTCATACTAAATCCAAAACACAGCACTAGCAAGAAATTTAACCCTATCCCAGCTGAAACCAGGACAGAGGTAAATATATGAATATATCTATGCTTACCTCTCAAAACTCTATCTTACTCTCATATTTGCTTTTATATTAAAGACTCTTAATCAAAATTCATTATGGCAAAAGTTCACAACCTCCTTTTGTCCTTAAAAATTTTCTTTGGTTCCTTTTCATTTGGGAAGTGATCCCATTTGATCACTCAATCACTGTGAAATGATAGTTTTTTAAAGAAAAGTGTTTTACAGAAATAATACAAAATAAAATTTTTCTTCACATACATTTTCTAATTATAAGATAGGAAATTAATTATAAAATTATTTGCTAAATGCTTGATTAATTAGCTATGAAACAATTTCAAGAATAACAAGAAAAACTTACATTTACATGTAAATTTTTCCTTATTATATCAATTCTTTAGAATTATGTGTGTAGAATGAGGCAAAGATATCTGATAGGATTCAAACAGAATGATTGTACAAGATCAGTACAGAGTAAAGTTAAATTTGTCTAATAAATGTTGTCTATCAAAATCAAAATATGGAGGGGTTGTCAAACAATAATAATCTCCCCTTATCTTGTGGACAAGTGAAATAACATCTAAATCTACAAAAGGATCTGATTAAAAGAGATGGTGACTGAACACAGTCCTCCATGATGAAAACAGCGTAAGAAGAAACTTTGAACATTCTAGCACCTTATTAGGGGAATCAACTCAAATTTCATTCCACTTTGGATGATTTCTTAGACAAGCTTTCAAAATAATCTTACAAGAGACTTTTGTACTTGAACTACTGTTTTGGTCATCTTCTTACGAGGAGAAAAAGAAGATCAACAAGTATATAACAGCAGTGCAGCAAAAAGATACAAAATAAGACTGAAAGAACATTTGAAATGCTGAAATTGACTTGTTCAAAGGTAGTGTGATGTTCAGTGCCACTGAGAAAGAACTAAGGGGTAGATTGCTAAGGCTTTGCAAAGTACAATGTGTGGTTTCGTATCCCTCATGGTCAACGAGAAAAAAGTTGTATGTACGCTTAGACAAAACCACCATAACATGGCAAATGAAAGTTCAGTTTCAGATGCATCTCAAAGAAAAAAAAAAATCATCTTCTGGAATAATATATCACAAATGCAGAACAATTTATTGCTTTTCCATTGTGTATAACATGACTAATTTATCCAGGAGAAAAGCCTAGAGATCTTTGGATGAACATAAATGAGTACAATCTTATCTTCTAGTACTGTATACTGTATTCCAACATAAGAGGAAAATCAGAATGCACAGCTCATTGCTACAAGAAATGACTCTTATATTTAAAGGATGCATCCTACATATCGGAACAAACAACTACAACAGACATCCTCAGTCAACAAGTCCATAACTTGCAAGAGCGGGCATCCGTGTAATGGATGTTTAATTCTGAATGTCCTACAGTCCATATTCCACTGCTTGTAGGGCACAATACATTTCACAATATGCCACAGGAGGAGACTTGGGGAAACTGAGAACATCATGGGTCAAAATGACTTTGTCATTAGCTGGCATTTTCAAAGGCTCCAGGTGCAGGTTTCTTACAGCGATGAGGGAGGTTATGGTTTCCTATTAACACCACTGTAGTGTGTGCTTTCTGTCACAGTGTTTACAGGAGGTAGCTGTGTCACTGGTAAGAATTCTTTCTGTCTCAGAAACATACCAAAAGAGAATCATAAAACCATAGAATGGTTTGGGGTTGGAAGGGACCTTTAAAAGTCATCTAGTCCAACTCCCCTTGCAATGAGCAGGGACATCTTCAACTAGATCAGGTTGCTCAGAGCCCCGTCCAACCTGACCTTGAATGTTTCCAGAGATGGGGCATCTACCACCTCTCTGGGAAACCTGTTTCAGTGTTTCACCACCCTCACTGTAAAACATTTCTTCCTTATATCTAGTCTAAATCTACCCTCTTTTAGTTTAAAACCATTCCCCCTTGACCTGTCGCAATAGGCTCTGCTAAAAAGTCTGTCCCCATCTCTCTTATAAGCCCCCTTTAAGAACTGAAAGGCTACAATAAGGTCCTCCTGAAGCCTTCCCTTCTCTAGGCTGGATAACCCCAGCTGTTCTTCACAAGAGAGGCGTTCCATCCCCCAATAATTTTTGTGGCCCTCCTCTGGACTCGCTCCAACAGGTCCATGTCTTTCTTGTGCTGAGGATTCCAGAGCGGGACGCAGTACTCTGGGTGGGGTCTCACCAGAGCAGAGTAGAGGGGCAGAATCACCTCCCTCGACCTGCTGACCATGCTTCTTTTGATACAGCCCAGAATACAGTTGGCCTTCGGGGCTGCGAGCGCACACTGTTGGGTCATGTTGAGCTTGTCATCAACCAAGACCCCCAAGTCCTTCTCGGCAAGGCTGCTCTCAATCCCTTCATCCTCCAGCCTGTACTGATACCAGGGGTTGCCCCGACCCAGGTTCAGGACCCTCCACTTGGTCTTGTTGAACCTCATGATGTTCACACAGGCCCACTTCTCGAGCTTGTCCAGATCACTCTGGATGGCATCCCGTCCCTCAGGCTTGTCAACCGCACCACTCAGCTTGGTGTCATCTGCAAACTTGCTGAGGGTGCACTCAATCCCACTGTCCGTGTCATTGATAGTCTGAGAAGTCTGAGACAAAAATCTGAATAACACTTCCATATCCACAAGAAAAACTGAGGCAGATGAAAACAAACAAGCAAACAAACAAATGAAACCCAACTGTAACAGTCATCTTGTTCCTACTTTGTGAAAGAAGAGCATGTGATGGTTCTTCACCCTACAGGGCGATTACATGGCGTTTAAACCTAACTTAGTAAATGGAACAGAGATATTGCACATCGAAACTCCCCAAATCATTGTGCCCTGCAATGACATAACTAGGAGGATAAAAGAGTTTCAGGGGAAATGTTTCAGACCATTATTAATATATCAGCCACCTCCGATTTATATGAATCCCCCATATAGCTCTGATGTGTCTTTTTATGGTGGCAGATGGATTCAGGGGTGAATTTCTATAGCTAGGAAAGGAAGTGTTCATTGCTGCTTTCTGTGGGTTAACTTCCTGCAGCTGAAAAGAGGGACAGCAGGGATTAGGATTTGACTGGATCCCACAGATTTTAGCAGGACTGTGTTAAGACAGTTTGCTCTGTCTTCCCTACCAGATATTCAGGGCTGACAAGCTTGTAAAATACATTTTACTGTTCTAAATTTGAAAAACAGACATTGGCAAGTCAGATTAGATGAGGAATCATCTGAACTGTACACTTCAGTACACCCCGGGACAGATACATATTTTCCTATCTGCCTTTTGAAATAAGTGAAGACTTCAAACTCTTGATGCATTAAAAAAAAAAAAAAAAATCAATGAAACATTTGGAGATATGGAGGGTGTCCATATAACTATAAGTCCATATAACTATATGTCCATATAGTTAATGACATGTTAATACCAATGTCAGCTTAGGCAGAATACCATGAGATACTAAGAAAGCTTATGTCAAGAGCCTAAGAAGAAAATATCACTTTCAATTCTATTGATCCAGTTTATAGTAAAGAAAATATGTATAAAAAGAAGGCACCCACATGAAATAAAAACAGCTGACAGAAATGGTTGAACTACCAGCTAATGGATACCATAGGCATCACACACACAGAGAGGATACTGAAGCTGTTGGACTCACAGATCAATTATGAAGTATCTCAGCTATATGAAAATTTCTATATGAGAATATAATTACGCAAAGATTAAATGAACATGACAAGGTTCTAAATCAATAGAGTCCTCTGTGACTCTCCATTACTCTGCTTCTATGATTTCAACAAGCCAGTCACAATTCAAGTAGCTGTGCTATGTTTCCAGATGTTTATCAATATAACAGACACAAATATTAGCTCTGCTTCATAAACATCATGAGTTCTGATATAAAAGGAAAAAAATGTTCCTCAAATTATGAAGAAACTACTGATCACTGGTCTTATTATTGGAAATGTTTTTATTAGTTAATTCTAAGCAGATTTGGATCACAAGTTGCTCAGAGACATTTTCTCTCAACCTCTCAAAAGTTGCTTCCAAAATGTATTCAGATGTCAACCAGGTATATTTATTGTGGACAAATAAAAAAATACACTACAAGATACTATGGAATCAAACTATGAAAAAACAGCAGATGTATATTCACTCTACACTTAGTAAAATTTTTAAAACAAACTGAAGGACACATGGAAGGATCTTGTAATGCAGAACCGTATCAGTGATCTCATAGTAGGGAAGAAAACATGGATAACTATGCAAACTATAGCAACAGTGTAACAGCTTGGATTTTGAAAGATATAATTTCATTACAATGTGACAAGATGATTTCTAACAGAAATAGGTACACAATGTTATATAATTTTCATGGACACATCATAGTACTCACAGAATGAAAGCTCCAGCCAGGAAAATAGTATATTGGCTAGGTATGATTTTACATACAGCAGAGCTTAGATGTTCATACTCTATATCAGGAACAGGGGCCAAATTTGAATGTGTATTTCAAAACATACATGAGGATTGGTTTCCATGGCATGAGGATGTTATTTCAGGATGAATCAGAAAAGACTATGCCACCTTAAAGCAACATAATCAAGTTAGGATCAAATAAAGGTTTGTGATTCTTGCTGGCTTGGGGAGGTTTAGAGACAGAGGACAGGACATAAGTTTAGACATAAAAGAATCATAGAATCATAGAATGGTTTGGGTTGGAAAGGACCTTAAAGATCATCTAATTCCAACCCCCCTGCCATGGGCAGGGACACCTTCAACTAGACAACCTTCAACAAGGATGGTCGCTCAAAGCCCCATCCAACCTGGCCTTGAACACTTGCAGGGATGGGGCATGTACAACTTCTCTGGGCAGCCTGTTCCAGTGCCTCACCACCCTCATAGTGAAGAATTTCTTCCTCAGATCTAATCTAAATCTACCCTCTTTCAGGTTAAAGCCATTACCCCTTGTCCTATCACTACATGCACTTGTAAAAAGTCCCTCTCCAGCTTTCTCGTAGGCCCCCTTTAGGTACTGGAAGGCTGCTATAAGGTCTCCCCAGAGCCTTCTCTTCTCCAGGCTGAACAACCCCAACTCTCTCATCCTGTCTTCATAGGAAAGGTGCTCCAGCCCTCTGATCACTCGCTCCAACAGGTCCATGTCCTTCTTATGTTGGGGGCCCCAGAGCTGAACGCAGTACTCCAGGCAGGGTCTCATGGGAGTGGAGGGGGAGAATCACCTGCCTCGACCTGCTGGCCACACTTCTTTTGATGCAGCCCAGGATACGGTTGACTTTCTGGGCTGCAAGCACACATTGCCAGGTCGTGTTGAGCTTCTCATCAACCAACATCCCTAAGCCCTTCTCCTCAGGGCTGCTCTCAATCCATTCTCTGTGCAGCCTGTGTTTGTGCTTGGGATTGCCCCAACTCATGTGCAGGACCTTGCATTTGGCCTTGTTGAACTTCATGAGGTTTGCACAGGCCCACTTCTGAAGCCTGTCAAGGTCCCTCTGGATGGTATCCCTTCCCTCCAGCATGTTGACCGTACCACACAGCTTGGTGCCGTCAGCAAACTTGCTGAGGGTGCACTCAATCTCATTGTCCATGTCACCGACAAAGATGTTAAACAGCACCGATCCCAACAGAAATCCCTGAGGAGCGCCTCTCATCACTGGTCTCCACTTGGACATCAAGCCATTGACCACAAGTTTGCATGCGACCATCCAGCCAATTCCTTATCCACCGAGTGGTCAAAGAAGAATGATTATAGCCAGTTATGATGACTTCTAAAGGATGAACACTTCTAAGAACACAGAAGCTCTTCTCATTTTTATGCCACCATGATATCTAAATGCCTTCTAGTGGTAGAGTTAGCAGTCTGAGCAACATCTGTGATTCTCTCTCCATTTTTCTGAATTCCAGAGTAAAAAATGCATGTGGATTTATTTATTTATTTTTAATAAATATTGCATTTTTATTTATTCCAGCTGTGCTCCCTGTTTGAATTTGTGTATAGCAGCTGGATATACACATGGTTCTAATTCTTGGCTTGTGTGCAGAAACTGTTTTCCTAGTGCTCCCTTGGGTGTGAAGATTCATAGCAAAACCATGGTGATTGAACCATTCAGCAGACTGTGGCATACCGTACAGCTCTGAAGATTCATACTACAGGAGAGATAAATATTGTTCAACTTGCTTCTGAAAGCAGAAAATGACACATTTTACAGTGGTCTGATATTACCTCCAATGAAAAACCGTCCTTACAAGGTCTCTCACATAAACAGCTGATAGAAGACAACAGCTTATGATATATAGAAAATCAGCAGGTAAACACTTTAAAACAATGAATAATTATATGAATTATGTCATTTGTTCAAGATTAGGAATATGTCAACATTATCTTTTAAGTTCAGCCTTTTAAGTTCAGTCTAAATGGAGACAGTTTTTCAGGGTAACAGACTTCACAAGCTAAAGGCTGGCACACTTTCCCATCTCATTCATCTGTTTCTTTCCTAAGGGGTTTCCTGGCATGGATGGTGCTTCTTCTCCTCACTGTCTTCTCTGTAAATAGTGCAAGATAACTGTAGCAGTTCCTCTGAATATTATAGATTTACTGGTTACTGGCAAGTATTTTTATTCTGGTCCACCTCTGTTTTTAAATTTATATTCTACCACAGAATTAGGTTGCATTTTCAGTTGATGCTATTGCAAATCCCTAATGATGTTAACTACATAAAATTGTTTTATCATATTTCAGCTCCATAAAGAAAAAGATTATTGATTAAAAAAAAAAAAATGTGCAGACTTATTTCTGTGTTAACTTTTTTTAACAATCAAACTTTGAAGATATAGATGAAGTCTGGGATCTATTCATAAGTCAAAGAGTCAAAATGACTACAAAGAAGTAGCTTGCAATGAAGCAATAACTAGATGGATTTGACAGTAGTTAAAATTTATCACAGTAAGAAATGTAACAAAGCTTAAGAATTACACTTTTTTCAAATTAGAATGTTAACAGATTACATAGTATTATACATTATTATTGTCATACGTGTAATAATAAAACAGTGTTAGAAAAAACAAATTACTACTTTAGATTACTAGTAAGAGGGAGAGTGTTTTTTCCTACTGTTTCTTTTTTTAAGTAAAATTTTAAAAGAACAAAAAAAAAACCCCCTACATTTAATATTTAGTTATCTTCCTAAGAAATTTAATAGATTAAAAGTTACGCAATACTTTGAAAAGCTAGTTAGTGATAAAAAAGAATCTAAGTCTGCATATTCTTGTGGTAACACACTGAAGGGAATTAAATGATGCTGTGGTAAATGCAGTACTTCAGTAAATGAACAAATATAGATGAATCTTTAATTAAGTGCCTAATGTATATTCTCAAAATTATTAAATAAACATATTTTGTAATTAATTTTAAATATCTCACATTGTATTCTTTTCTAATTTTCACATGCCATTACAGCAGGGAAATTGATATGAAAACTTAGGCTGAGGCACAATAATCATTTTGACCTATGGCATTTCTGAAGAGCACAGACACACAATGTTGTGGTGGGTTACTTTTGGCTGGCTGCCAGATGCCCACCAAGCCATTATCTCTCTTCACCTTCTCATCAGGACAGAGGGAGAAAACAAGTGAAAAGACTCATAGATAAAGCTAGGGCCAAGCACAGGCCAAGACTCCTGCCAGTAGCCTGCTGCAGTGTGGGCTTTTCATGGGCTGCAGTCTCCTTCAAGGCATATCCACCTGCTCTGATGTGGGGTCCTCCACGGGCTGAAGAGTAGATATGTGCTCTGATGTGGTCCTCCATGGGCTGCAGGGAAATGTTTGCTTTGGCACCTGGAGCACCACCGCTCCCTCCTCCTTCACTGACCTTGGTGTCTGCAGGGCCTTTTCTCTCACATTTTCTTGCTCCTCTCTCACAGCTGCTGCACAGTGTTTTTTACCCTTTCCTAAATGTGTTATCATAGAGGCACCACCAGTGTTGCTGATGGGCCTAGCTTTGGCCAACAGCTTTGGCCAACAGTGGTTCTGTTTTAGAGCCTGCTTGAACTGGCTCTGTCTGACATGTGGGCAGCTCCTGGTGTCTTCTTACAGAATCCACCCCTGCATCCCTCCCTGCTACCAAAACCTTGTCACGTAAACCCAATACAAATGTTTTTAATGATTATCTGAATCACTAAATATGTGCTTAAATTATCTTACAATAATATACAGGACTGTTCTTGGGACATTGGGACAGGGGGGTTGTTAGCAACAAGACCAACTTCTGAATCATACCTCCTGTAAACAACTCACATGGGCAAACAAAAATAAAATAAAATAAAATAAAATA
>NW_009201228.1:0-673 GCF_000690835.1 Fulmarus glacialis
TGAAAATTCCCCATTACCTTGTTTTTCATGAAAATTGCCCTGCTGAGATCCCTCAGCTCTGACTCACTACGTGGGTGCAGTCCAAGCACCATCTTGGGGTCCCATCCTGCCCACGCAGCTCTGCGGGATGCCCCAGGCTGGGACAGGGATCCCCAGTGCCTCCATTCTGGCAGACCCTGCGACTCCAGCATCTTGCCAGTCCTGCTGGGCAGAGACACTGCCAAAAGGGACTTCATCCCTTCAGCGGGGGAAATCTTTGCTAAAGACCAAGCTAAGACCCGCACAACTCATTTAGCTCCTTGGTTTCGGACTGCTGTGGTTTTCAGAGAGACAGCCGAGCCGCCGAGCCTCTTTCGTACTCGCCAACACCAGCCACTGGAAAAGACACCCACGAATCTCCCCTTGGGTCAGGGGAAAGCCAGGCCCATGCTGCTGGACACAGATGAAGTGGCACTGTGCCTCGAACAGTTGGGGTTTTCCAGTGTTTTCTTCCCCACATCCTATTAATAATTAACACAGCTGCAATGAGACCGGCTTTTAAGAGGCTGCCATGGGCTGCGTTACAGTCCCTCTTCCAGGAGCAAAGGTTTGTCTGTTACCACTGGAAACCAGGAAGGCTCCGGGCTCGGACAGGGATGCCGTCCTCACGGGATCCTGCCTCCGAGTCCCCACC
>NW_009201228.1:820-1350 GCF_000690835.1 Fulmarus glacialis
CCAAAATCCCACCCTGGGTTAGAGGCAGCTCACTGGGCCATTTTAAAATCGCCACCCTCTTCTCCTCGAGGCTGACCTGGGGGTGAGCTCGCCAGGCAGGAGGACAAGCTAATGCTCCCCCTCGAGATGGGGTTTGGAGGTTAAAGGACAGAGTTTGGGGGTCGGGGGTGGTCTCTGCCCACCAATGCGCAACCCCGTCCCGTGGCACCTGCAAAACAGCAAGTGAGCAAAGCCAGAGCAGCCCATTTTCGGTCACTCTGGAGGGTGTTTTTCAAGATCTCCCTTTCCAAAGGGCAGATCACCGCAGCTCCCAGCTGCCAGCTGACCATGCCGTGCCAGGCTGAGGACGATGCTCTGGGCCACCCGGGAAGGGAGAGCAGGGTTCGAGCTGTCCCCAAAGCCTAGGATTCGGATCGAGCGATCTCCGCCCCTCCAAACACCCTGCTCGGGAGAAATGCAAACAGAAAACAGAGGATGTGATAGAAGCAAAACCCTCAGCCCGACCAGCCCCGTCTCTCAGTAATTGCTTT
>NW_009201229.1:0-299 GCF_000690835.1 Fulmarus glacialis
GGGGGGGGGACGAAGGTGCCCGTGTCCGTCCTTGCGGAGGAGGTACTGCAGGTAATTAGGTGAAACACTGGCAATTAAAGGAAAGTCTAAAGGATCACGTGGGACAGATTTTGCACTTCCCCCCTTGGATTTTGCAATCCCAAGCTTAAAATCTTCATTTACAAACATATGATATTGCCTGAAATTCAGGCCCTCCCCAGTTCTCCGTTTAAGCTCTAATTGTTTCACCTGACAAGCAACGCGCCAGGTTTTCCTTAGCAAACATGACTGCGCACGGCAGCTCTGCCCTCCCACATCCC
>NW_009201229.1:440-895 GCF_000690835.1 Fulmarus glacialis
TGACCCCATGGCTTTGGGCACCCTCCTGTCACCGTGGGTCCCCCCAGCCTGCGCAAGCCCCAGTTGGTAGCGAGCCCTTTGCACCTGCAGCTCCTGTTGCTTGTGCACCTTGTGCTGGCAGAAAAGCCCTGGGTTTCTCCTTTCCCCCTTAGTTTTCCCGGTTCTCCCTCTCGGATCGGCGCATTCCGTGGGACCGAGTGTGTGCCGGAGGTCAGAGGATGAAGCTGGCTGGTTGGGAGGGGTCGTCTCCTCTGAACACAAACGCATGAAAGAGCCTTTTAAGGCTGGAGACTGTCGATTTGCACAGGCACAAGATACCCTATGCATTTTTTCTGAGTTTCTGCAAAAAAAAAAACATTCTGGAAACGTGGCCAGCACAAACAAGTAGCCTTTCTTGTCGCCAGATTAAAGCCCCCAGCGCCGTGGGCACCTCATGGGTTATGGCTGGGGGGGGG
>NW_009201229.1:1047-1551 GCF_000690835.1 Fulmarus glacialis
TTATGGCGGGGGCCGCCCGTAGCTGCACTAACCTCTGAAATGATATTCTGTGGCTTCCACACAGGCAAGTGGCACCTGGGACACCACGGCCACCATCACCCCAGCTTCCGCGGTAAGGGCTGTGCCAGTGGGGACAAGCCAAGCATCCCATGGTGACCTTGTCCTCGTTGACACCCTAACTATTACTTCGGGATCCCTTACAGCCATGACATGGGCTGCACGGACACCCCTGGCTACAACCTGCCACCCTGCCCGCCCTGCCCACGGCACGGGGCGGCTGCCAGGTACGGGGGCACGTGGGGGGCTTCAAGTGTTGGCACTGGGAGGTTGGTATTTGCACTGGCGTCCCCAGCCCCTAGAGCTGCCCTTTGCTGTGGTCACCTCCCCTTATGCCCCGTGCACCCGTTTTTTCCCCTTGTGCACCCCACAGCAGGGCGCAGGTCGGGGAGGGGGGTTGGTCCCCGAGCACCCTGTGCCGCGGGGACGTTGGCCTCTTCGCCCTTC